>NW_026907022.1:0-125000 GCF_033978795.1 Nerophis ophidion
CGCTGCAGTAGGTGGCAGTATTATATATATTATTATCATCCAGTATTAGTTTTGACAGTGTAAGTACATGAATATATGTGACATACTCCGCTGCAGTAGGTGGCAGTATTATATATATTATTATCATCCAGTATTAGTTTTGACAGTGTAAGTACATGAATATATGTGACATACTCCGCTGCAGTAGGTGGCAGTATTATATATATTATTATCATCCAGTATTAGTTTTGACAGTGTAAGTACATGAATATATGTGACATACTCCGCTGCAGTAGGTGGCAGTATTATATATATTATTATCATCCAGTATTAGTTTTGACAGTGTAAGTACATGAATATATGTGACATACTCCGCTGCAGTAGGTGGCAGTATTATATATATTATTATCATCCAGTATTAGTTTTGACAGTGTAAGTACATGAATATATGTGACATACTCCGCTGCAGTAGGTGGCAGTATTATATATATTATTATCATCCAGTATTAGTTTTGACAGTGTAAGTACATGAATATATGTGACATACTCCGCTGCAGTAGGTGGCAGTATTATATATATTATTATCATCCAGTATTAGTTTTGACAGTGTGAGTACATGAATATATGTGACATACTCCGCTGCAGTAGGTGGCAGTATTATATATATTATTATCATCCAGTATTAGTTTTGACAGTGTAAGTACATGAATATATGTGACATACTCCGCTGCAGTAGGTGGCAGTATTATATATATTATTATCATCCAGTATTAGTTTTGACAGTGTAAGTACATGAATATATGTGACATACTCCGCTGCAGTAGGTGGCAGTATTATATATATTAGTATCATCCAGTATTAGTTTTGACAGTGTGAGTACATGAATATATGTGACATACTCCGCTGCAGTAGGTGGCAGTATTATATATATTATTATCATCCAGTATTAGTTTTGACAGTGTAAGTACATGAATATATGTGACATACTCCGCTGCAGTAGGTGGCAGTATTATATATATTATTATCATCCAGTATTAGTTTTGACAGTGTAAGTACATGAATATATGTGACATACTCCGCTGCAGTAGGTGGCAGTATTATATATATTATTATCATCCAGTATTAGTTTTGACAGTGTAAGTACATGAATATATGTGACATACTCCGCTGCAGTAGGTGGCAGTATTATATATATTATTATCATCCAGTATTAGTTTTGACAGTGTAAGTACATGAATATATGTGACATACTCCGCTGCAGTAGGTGGCAGTATTATATATATTATTATCATCCAGTATTAGTTTTGACAGTGTGAGTACATGAATATATGTGACATACTCCGCTGCAGTAGGTGGCAGTATTATATATATTATTATCATCCAGTATTAGTTTTGACAGTGTGAGTACATGAATATATGTGACATACTCCGCTGCAGTAGGTGGCAGTATTATATATATTATTATCATCCAGTATTAGTTTTGACAGTGTAAGTACATGAATATATGTGACATACTCCGCTGCAGTAGGTGGCAGTATTATATATATTATTATCATCCAGTATTAGTTTTGACAGTGTAAGTACATGAATATATGTGACATACTCCGCTGCAGTAGGTGGCAGTATTATATATATTAGTATCATCCAGTATTAGTTTTGACAGTGTGAGTACATGAATATATGTGACATACTCCGCTGCAGTAGGTGGCAGTATTATATATATTATTATCATCCAGTATTAGTTTTGACAGTGTAAGTACATGAATATATGTGACATACTCCGCTGCAGTAGGTGGCAGTATTATATATATTATTATCATCCAGTATTAGTTTTGACAGTGTAAGTACATGAATATATGTGACATACTCCGCTGCAGTAGGTGGCAGTATTATATATATTATTATCATCCAGTATTAGTTTTGACAGTGTAAGTACATGAATATATGTGACATACTCCGCTGCAGTAGGTGGCAGTATTATATATATTATTATCATCCAGTATTAGTTTTGACAGTGTGAGTACATGAATATATGTGACATACTCCGCTGCAGTAGGTGGCAGTATTATATATATTATTATCATCCAGTATTAGTTTTGACAGTGTAAGTACATGAATATATGTGACATACTCCGCTGCAGTAGGTGGCAGTATTATATATATTATTATCATCCAGTATTAGTTTTGACAGTGTAAGTACATGAATATATGTGACATACTCCGCTGCAGTAGGTGGCAGTATGCACCTTTCATGTCATTGTTGCAAGCTGCCCTTCAACTCAAGGAAGAATTGCTCAAAGCTTCTTTCATGTCAAAGAGCTGCTACTTCAAAGAGCAGCATCTTTTAAAGGCCGATCCTTCGCCAAGCACCCATCACTCCGTGTTGGGAGCCTCAAATGCTAACATCTCATCTCTTTTTGCACTCAAACTAATTACTTACTTTTAAAATCAGCTTTTTACATGTAAAACATGAGCCAAGAAATAAGGCAGGAAAAAATGTGGGAATTCCAAAAGGTGAGAAGGTTGATGGAGCAGCGACTCAATGTTACTGTTGAAGAAATATTTGGAGTGTTGGAAAGAACCGTAGCAGAGTACCAGGAGGAACTTTCTAGGACAAAGGAGGAGAACAAACGTCTACAAGAACTACTGGACGCTGTTTTCAAACCTCAAGTTGTGCTACACAGAGCAGGTTTGTGGACATCTTTTCACCTTATGTCACGTAAAGTTAAAGTTATAGTTAAAGTAGCAATGATTGTCACACACACACTAGGTGTGGTGAAATGTGTCCTCTGCATTTGACCCATCCCCTTGTTCACCCCCTGGGAAGTGAGGGGAGCAGTGGGCAGCAGCGGAGCCACGCCCGGGAATCATTTATGGTGATTTAAGCCCCAATTCCAACCCTTGATGCTGAGTGCCAAGCAGGGAGGTAATGGCTACCATCTTTTTATAGTCTTTGGTATGACTGGGCCGGGGTTTGAACTCCCAACCTACCCATCTCAGGGCGGACACTCTAACCACTAGGCCACTGAGTAGAATCAACAGCTTGTAGAATGCTCACTAAATTATTGGATGACACTCTTGATTTGTGAATTTTATTTGACATGGTCTTCATGATGATTATCCTGTAGAAACAAGATTGTTTCTTTTAGATTTGTTTGTGTTTTCTAACAGTGGGAAAAGTCCAGAACAATTGGGAGATGACACCTTTTTAAAATGAGTGATTCATCTATTTTCTATTTGACATAAACATCATTGTGTTGAAAGCCTCTGCATGAATTTAGATATAGAAACAAGTTGCAAGTTGCAAGATTAGAATGTATGAATGGCTTTGATGTTTATACCTGGAGCTTTGTTTTCAATGAAAAATGATATTTTGCTCAATAAAAATATTGTATTGGGGATAGGTTGATTGGCAACACTAAATGGTCCCTAGTGTGGGAATGTGAGTGTGAATGTTGTCTGTCTATCTGTGTTGGCCACCTGTCCAGGGTGTACCCCACCTTCTGCCCGATTGTAGCTGACATAGGCACCAGCGACCCCCGCGAACCCAAAGGGAATAAGCGGCAGAAAATGGATGGATGGATATTAACATGACATGAGGGAAGAAGTTTCTACTTGAAGTCAGTTACATACTACATGACTTCTTCACTACTCAGTGGCTTAGTGGTTAGAGTGTCTGCCCTGAGATCAGTAGGTTGTGAGTTCAAACCCCGGCCCAGTCATACCCAAGACTAATAAAATGAAACCCATTACCTCCCTGCTTGGCTTGAAGCATCAAGGGTTGGAGTTGGGGGTTAAATCACGGGTACTTTGACTAGACATTTTCCCGGGAAGTGAAAAAGGTGGTGGTCAACCAAGCCAAGATGGCTGTTGTGCAGCAACCTGTGAGCCAACTCTCTTTGAGGACACAAAGGGCCTAGATCAGGGCTGTCAAACATAGGTCCCACGGGCCGGATAAGGCCCTCCTGTTCTACAAGTCTGACATACCAATACGTGTTTTGATACCCTCTAATAAAATATTATGATTGACAGTATCGAAAGCAGCGCTAAAATCAACAAAAAAGTATATTTTTAAAAATATACTTAATCTCCAATGTCCATCATAACTATTCATAAAACTTCTTAGAAGTCCTTCTAGACAACCAATTAACATTAAATTAGAGCTACTTTGACTATAAACCAGTCCAAATGCCAATAAAAGAAACACAAAGTCCACCCGTTGGAAAAGGTTCGCTACTAAAAAATACATCTTTAACTCTTTGTAGTAAAATATATAATTTCCAGTCCAAATGCCAAAAAAAAGCAACATAACGTGATTCAAAAGCTTTCTAGGAGCAATGCTATGCTACCTCACAAGACGTAACTACCTTACCTCATTTTTTGGCTTAACTTGCTTATGAACACATTGCTCTTGCACAAATGATAGTCAACAACCTCCATTTATAAGAAAGATGTGCTTACCTTTTTGGTTTGAACAGCTTATTTTGGTGTTGAGTCAGCCGACATGTCCTGCACTGCAGAGGAACCTCCTTCAGTTTGGGGACCAGGTGTAGTCCATTGGTGATCAGGGGAGGGATATGAGCCCAACAGCGAGTGCAGTACCAGCTACAGCCCTATGAGGGGGCTGCTGTGCAAATGTCTCACACTCAAACTAAACACTAAACATGGTTTATGGGGGGGAAAAAGATTAAAAATCACTTAGGCATTTTCAGAATGGATTTGACTATTACTTAAAGGGACTTTGTAAACAGAACGACGTCCCCCATAAGTAAGCATTGCCAGAACACACACACACACACACACACACACACACACACACACACACACACACACACACACACACACACACACACACACACACACACACACAGACACACACACAGACACACACACACACACACACAGACACACACACACACACACAGACACACAGACACACACACACACACACAGACACACACACACACACACACACACACACACACACACACACACATACAAAGCACTGAGGATTTGAGGAAAAAAGTCACTTTTGAGTTGTCCACACCGGAGAATAACAAAAGATTGTTGAACAAAAAAATATGGAACTGAAAAATTTCTGCAACAAAGATAAAAAAATAAAAAGATTTGGAAAATGATATCAATCCAGATACAAATGTTTTCCCCCACATCAGTAATAATAGTTGTTATTATCCAGATGAACAATATAATAGCAACATTAATTGTAATAACAAACTGTCAATTATTCATTTTAATAGCAGAAGTTTGTATGCAAATTCTAACAACATGAAGCACTTTTTAGAACAATTCAACAAACCCTTTAAAGTGATCGCTGTCACAGAAACATGGATTGATGATAAAAAAAATGAATATATTTTGATCTGGAAGGATATGAACTAAACTACATCAACAGAAGCAACAAAAAAGGAGGAGGAGTAGTTGTGTATGTGATGAAGAACCTGAACCACAAAGTGGTAAAAAACATGTCATTTGCTGTAGATAATATCTTACAAAACCAGTGAATTTGGCACGTTGTGTAAATGGTAAATAAAAAGAGAATACAATGATTTGCAAATCATTTTCAACTTATATTCAATTGAATAGACCGCAAAGACAAGATAATTATTGTTCTAAAAGAGAAACTTGTTTTTTATTGCAAATAATCATTAACTTAGAATTTAATGGCAGCAACACATTGCAAAAAAGTTGTCACAGGAGCATTTTTACCACTGTGTTACATGGCCTCTCCTTTTAATAACACTCTGTAAACGTTTGGGAACTGAAAAGACCAATTTTTAAAGCTTTTCAGGTGGAATTCTTTCCCATTCTTGCTTGATGTACAGCTTAAGTTGTTCAACAATCCGGGGTCTCTGTTGTGGAATTTTAGGCTTCATATTACGCCAAACATGTTCAATGGGAGACAGGTCTGGACTACAGGCAGGCCAGTCTAGTACCCACTCTTTTAGTATGAAGCCACGCTGTTGTAACACGTGAAATGGCATTGTCTTGCTGAAATATGCAGGGGCATCCATCATAACGTTGCTTTGATGGCAATATTTGTTGCTCCAAAACCTGTATGTACCGTTCAGGATTAATGTTGCCTTCACAGATGTGTAAGTTACCCATGCCTTGGGTACTAATACACCCCCATACCATCACACATGCTGGCTTTTCAACTTTATACCTATAACAATCTGGATGGATTATTTCCTCTTTGGTCCGGATGACACAAGTACCACAGTTTCTAAAAACAATATGAAATGTGGTCTCGTCACACCACAGAACACTTTTCCACTTTACATCAGTCCATCTATGATGAGCTCGGGCCCAGCGAAGCTGCCGGCATTTCTGGGTGTTGTTGATAAATGGCTTTGGCTTTGCATAGTAGAATTTTAACTTTCACATACAGATCTAGCGACTAACTGTTGTTACTGACAGTGGATTTGTGAAGTGTTCCTGAGCCCACATGGTGATATCTTTTACACATTGATGTCGCTTTTTAATGCAGTACCGCCTGAGGGATTTAATGTCCTCGCTTATGTGCAGTGATTTTTCAAGATTCTCTGAACCTTTTGATGATATTACAGACCGCAGATTTTGAAATCCCTAAATTCCTTGCAATAGTTCTTTGAGAAATGTTGTCCCTAAACTGTTCGACAATTTGCTTACACATTTTGTCACAAAATGGTGACCCTCGCTCCATCCTTGTTTGTGAATGAGGGAACATTTCATGGAAGCTGCTTTTATAGCCAATCATGGCACCCTCCTGTTCCCAATTAGCCTGTTCACCTGTGGGATGTTCCAATTATGTGTTTGATGAGCATTCCTCAACTTTATCAGTCTTTTTTGCCACCTGTGCCAGCTCCTTTGAAATTAGTTGCAGGCATCAAATTCCAATTGAACTAATATTTGTAAACAATAAAAACGTTTTCCATTTCGAATGTTAAATATCTTGACTTTGCAGTCTATTCAATTGAATATAGGTCGAAAAGGATTTGCAAATCATTGTATTCTTTTTTTATTTATGGTTCACACAACGTGCAAACTTCACTAGTTTTGGGTTTTGTAGAATGTATAAGCATTGAAATATGTCAGGCAAAAAGCAAACACATATTCATCAGTTGTATATATAGATTAAGTATAGAAACATTTGAGGATTGGATAAAGGCAAATTACATGGACAATGGTCAAAAAATAATGTTCTTATGTGGTGACTTTAATATTGACTTATTGAACCCTAACTAACAAAAGTCCATTGATGACTTCATTGATACAATGTACAGCATCAGTTTATATCCTAAAATCACAAAGCCAAGCAGCATCACAGGACACTGTGCCACGCTTATTGATCATATCTTTACCAATGATTTTGATAACAACATTACAAGTGGTCTACTTATAACCAACATTAGTCATCATCTGCCATTTTTCGCAATATATGATGGAAACTCCAAGAAGAAGAACATGGAAGACATTAATACATTTTGAAAAATTTGCACAGAGAAGAGGATGATTGTTTTCAAAAATGAGCTAGAAAAGCTAAATTAGGACAATGTGTCCAATGAAAATGATGTTGATGAAGCATATGAACATTTCTTAAACACGTTGATTTTTTTTATGACAAACATTGTCCATGGAAACAACTCAGTAGAAAGCAGAGAAAGAATAATCAACCATGGACGACAAAAATATTTAAAAAGCTTCTAATAAGAATACATTATATCGAAAATGTATAACACAAGCAAGTACAAAAGGTATAAAAACAAGCTAACTAGCATACTACAAACATGTAGAAAATAATATTACAGTCAATTATTAGACTGACACAAAAACAATATGAGAGCAACATGGGGGCATCCTCAATAGCTTTATTAAAAATGGTACTAAGAGGGATTGGCCCCAATTCTTCAAAGACACACTGATAGAATACAATACAATGAATAATAAAAAAACAGGAGTTGAACATGATCAGTAAAAAGTCTGATTAAAAAGGTGTGTCCTTAGCCCTTTTAAAAAATACATCAATGGTTTCTGCAGTCCTGAGGCTCTCTGGCAGGCTGTTCCACAGGTGGGGGCCATAAGAGAATATAACACCCACTCTCTGTCAAATAGTCAAAAACAGATCAATCAAAATGGTTTATGACCTCTAAGCCACGCCCCTGGCTTCCGGTGTGATCAATAGGTCACTGACAGTATGATTTGACTGATCAATCCATTAAAGATGACCATGTATTTTACAGTCTGATACTAACAGTCTGATTTGTCAGATGTCAGTTGTTTTGAAAATCTATGAAGGACTTGTCTGTCATCTCTGTACATCTAATATATTTCATTTAACAGTAATGTGTATGTCAACTATACACTCTATACAATTCTTAAAAAATGGAGAGGCTACTATGTTAGACGTGTTAATGTGTGTGTGTGTGTGTGTGTGTGTGTGTGTGTGTGTGTGTGTGTGTGTGTGTGTGTGTGTGTGTGTGTGTGTGCCCACCCAGGAAGGATAGAACAATGTCTTGTGCTACCATGAGGGTTTGTGTGGGCTCAGTTTGTTCCTTGCGTGCAACTTCAGAGTTGAAACAAACACATTAGGAAAAGTTCTGTTTATTTCTCATAAAAGTCATTATAATGTGTCTTGCAGACGTCTGTGAAGAACATCTTCTCTCTGAGCAACAGGAGTGGAGCTTCAGGATGGTGAAGGAGGAGCCTCAGCCCTCTTACTTGAAAGAGGAAGAGAAGGACCCACTCTTCCTCCATTTTAAAGAGGAAGAGGAGGTACCAGAGACCCCACACTTTATAAAGAAAGTGAATGATCCACTGACCCCCAACATTAAACTGAACATGGAGGAGCCACTGACCGACCACTTTAAAAAGGAAGAAGAGGCGCCACAGACCTCCCACATTAAAGAAGAAGAGGAGGAACACAGCCTTAGTCAGGAGGGAGAGCATATTGCAGGACTGATGTTCCCAGTGACTGGTGTCCCTGTGAAGAGTGAAGGTGATGAGGTGAAAGGTGAAAGTGAGGAGAGGGGAGGGGGGAGCCTCCAAGCAGCAGCTCAACACAACACATGACAACAGAAGCTGATGGAGACCACTGTGGAGGATCACAAGCAGACAAGCTCTTAGCTCCACTATCAGATAGTGAGGACACAACGTCACACTCTCCTGACACTGATGATGAAGACTCTAAAGATGATAAGACATGTCACACTGACAACACTCACTTCACATCTTCTCTCTGTCACAAAACTTTTAAATACCATTGTCGTCTAAAATCACACATGAGAACACACACTGGAGAAAGACATTTTTCGTGTTCAATCTGTGGTAAAGATTTTACTCAAAGGTACATTTTGAAAATACACATGAGAACACACACCGGAGAAAAACCTTTTTCCTGTTCAACCTGTGGTAAAGGTTTTACACAAAGTCAACATTTGAAAGTACACATGAGAACACACACTGGTGAAAAACCGTTTTCCTGTTCAACCTGTGGTAAAGGTTTTACAAGAAGTACAGATGTGAAAGGACACATGCAAATACACACTGGTGAAAAATCACTTTCCTGTTCAATCTGCAACATAAGTTTTCGTCACCGATCAACCCTTGAAGCACACATGAGAAGACACCCAGGAGAGAAAGTGTTGAGTTGCAGTGTGTGTGGTGAAAGATTGTCTTCTAAGTACCAGTGTAAGAAACACAAGTGTGCTGGTGAGAACAGCAGCAGCAAATGAAACTGCAGGATTTGAAATAAACTGTCCAGACTTTCATTTTGACTTTCTAACAACATCAGCACATATAACATGTGTGACATTGTTGTTTGTCTAACACAATCTTGTTAACATGCTTCTATATTTATACAACATTTTAGCAGCCCATTGCATGCATTAATATGCAACATTGTTTACTTTTATATTGACATCAATTACAAAAGGAACAATTTTTCTAAGGCCAGTAAATCCAAAACAGTACAAAACATGTGATACATTCAAATTACATTTAGTGTACATATATTTTATACAAAATAATTTCCTTTTAAAATGTGTGACTGTATGTGTAACATTATTTGTGTAATACTATTCTAATATGCTTCTACATTTATGGATTAGATATTTTGTATTAGTGTTTTTTTTATTTAGTCGAGTACCTGCATTAATATGCAACATTGTGTACTTTTATTAAAAATTGAACAGACAATTTGACTGAAAAGGTGAGAGTAAACAGTACAAGACATATTTGACATACATTAAAAAATGTAAGTGTATATATATTCATCATACAATATTAGACTTATTCATAATAGTGTTTTTTATAGGTGTTTGAAATATTGAAGTGTGACATTTTATTTCTAATAATTAATCATCCCATAGATAAGCACCTTTATATGATATACATATGTACTGGTTCACATCTGAAACATCTTCTGGACCACTTCAGGAAGCATATTATTATTTACTTTATACATCATCTGAACAGTTGTCTTTTATACAATTTTAAAATGTGTGATTTTATGAATCATTTGTTGGGTCTCTATAATCCATTTTATTAATTATTTTTATTAATTTCTTTTATTTTATGATGATTGTGTTGTGATTGTTTTACATGTATGTCCCCAGACCTTTATGCAATATAAATATTAAATGAAATGTCTGAATTGTTTATGGAGGGATGGTTTTGTTTTTACAAAGTTTTTACATTTGTGGATGAAACACAAATTTCAATTATTGTGTTTTAAACATATGTTGTTGTTTTTTTTTGTTTTTTTTAAGATCCCCAAAACATTATCAATTTCAGAAAACAAGTTTGGAGTGTCAAGCAAAAGCCAATATTGTACATCATCCCACAGAGATTTACTTTGCAAACATTCTTAAAATAAACGGTTTATTTTATTTCTCTTCAGCAGAAAGAACAAGTGTTGTCTTCAATTGCAAAACATCTTAAACGTTTTTTTAAGTGGTCAATTCTGGGTTTATTTATTTATTTATTTTTTTTTCATTAACTCCTTTGCCTTTGGTTATGAGTATTTTTTTTGTTTGTTTTGTTCCAGAGAAAATACAGCAAATAGGAAATAGTAAATAATTGTCTAATTTCAGAGTTTCAAATCTGTAATATTGTGTCCTTCCACCAAAAGCCCAGAAAGTTTAGAAAAAGTTCTGAAAAACATTGCATGCTGTATTTAGAATATTTTGAACGGAGACCTTTATAATTGTTTTTTAAATATTTTCATCTATTCGCACGTCGTACTTCATTAAGAGCATCAGCGAAAAAATGCCTTTTTCAAACCATTAGGGTTGCCAACACCCAGACTTTGAAATTAGGGACATCTTGCAGGCAGTCGGAACATTTTTGGTGTCTCTTATAAAATTTGGGTTACCCCTATTTCAGTCCGGGCCTGAAAAAATGCTTCAAAAATGCTTAAAAATGCCAAAATGCTTAAAAATGCCAAACTGCTTAGAACAATCAACTTAACACCTCCACTAGACCACTGTTGCACTTACTGTAAGTCCTATCCATACCATAATCACAAGAAAATTGTATTCTTCAATTATTTTTCCAAAATGTGCAAAACATAGGGTGATTTTTTTTTAAAAAACAATTGGGATGGATGCTGGATCAAAACTGAACACTTACAAGAACAAGAAAGAAAGAGAGGTCCGCGCACACCGCCACAGCAGTGTGAAAAAGAGCGCTTGCTAAACGTCATACTTAAATAAAATGAATCCTGATCAATGTAAAATGTGCAAAACTGAACATTTGCAGTTTCTTCAAAAACATTTGCCATTAAACAGCTGGCACACAAGGACCAAACAGAAAGGTTGATAATATGGATGTTAACAATGTCCATGTGAATGTCCATATAAGACAAAAGTCAATGGCCGTAAATGTCCTTCATGGAGTGTTAGGGCCAGGGGACGTCCTGGTGACACTTCTGATTGATCATAAAGAAAAGAAGAACAATAGGAAAAACTTATTAAGACTATGTTAGAAGCACAGCCTGTAGGGAAAAAAAATAATAATTTAAAAAAAAAAAAAAAAAAAAAAAATATATATATATATATATATATATATATATATATATATATATATATATATATATATATATATATATATATATATATATATATATATATATATATATATATACAATACAAATAAAATAAAACGCTTATTCACTCACCTATTTTTTTCTTCAGAGAAACTTTCTGCTGCTCTTCCTGCGGCCACAAAGAGCGGTCCTAGTGCCCTCCATGTATCCTAACCGCCATTCAACAAACAAAGAAGACGAGCGACGAAGCCAAGTTGGAAGTGGTCCATTGAAAAGTTGATAGGACAACCTCCTGTACTGTAGAATGTAGTATGGACCACAGGACAGGACGAAGAAGTCCCGTTAAGAAACAGTGGAGGCTTAAGATGCTCTACTAGTCTGCTGGAAATCCAAAGAAGACGAAGGAGTAAAAAGCAAGATGGCGTTTGACGGAGAAGGCCTAAACGTGGCCACTGGCCATTATTGTTTCTCTATTTGTATTTAGTGCATACATGTACGCATATATGTGTCGTGTAGTTGATGAAACATTCTTAGTCATTGTTTGTATCCGGATACATTAGTCTGAGCGCACTTTATCGCCTCTTGTGCTAGTTAGCTTAGCTTGTTAGCTGCTAACAGAAGACACAGAAGTTATCAACACATCGCTAAGTAGAGATCAAGTGTGAGAGTAAAGTGTTGTGATTGTGTGAAAATGTGCCAAAGAAGGATAGCAAAGTATGAGGAGGAACTTTGTCCAACAAAAGAGGAGAAGGAGCGACAACATCAACTACTGGACGCTGTTTTCAAGAAACATCAAATTGTGTTACACAGAACAGGTTTGTTGACTTCGTACTCTCACATCTTTACCAACTTTATATTTGATAATTAACACTCTTTTTCAACAGAAGATGCTTTGTCTTGTGGGGATGATGCAATGCTTTGATTTAGATTCTTCATGAAAAGGAGACAGTTTGAGGGTGATGTTCCTCTCAGTTTGTAACAATGTGTGATTGATTGATTGAAGGAGTTATGAGAAGTTTGCATAGGAAAGGGTACACTTTCGTCACGGTACACATTCACTGCTGCAAGAAAGCCTGAGATGCTTTCAGTTGAAATATATATTTGAACTCACACAGTACTATGTAGAAAGTAGCATTTCAAATACAAATATACTGCAGGAAAATATAGTTGAAGTAGGTAAAAGGCTTTGTATTCCCAGTTACGAGTAGCCGCAACCTGTAATGTATTTTCTTTTTGATAGGGTGTTCCACATTTTGGTGATATAGAAGGCACACAAATCAGAACCTTTTTTGGAGTGAGATCTGGGTTGAATGTGATTTTTACAACTGCCTTTGGTGTTGTAATGGTGAATATATTTTACATTTTTGAAATATTTAAACAGGTACATGGCATACTTGCCAACCCTCCCGATTTTCCCGGGAGACTCCCGAATTTCAGTGCCCCTCCCGAAAATCTCCCGGGACAACCATTCTCCCAAATTTCTCTCGATTTCCACCCGGACAACAATATTGGGGGCATGCCTTTGCTGCCTTTGTTGTTCTCAGCAACTGGTCGTATAATATATGCGGCTTTTACACACACACACACACACACACACACACACACACAAGTGAATGCAAGGCATACTTGATCAACAGCCAGACAGGTCACACTAAGTGTGGCCATATAAACAACTTTAACACTGTTACAAATATGCGCCACACCGTGAACCCACACCAAACATGAGTGACAAACACATTTCGGGAGAACATTCGCACCGTAACAGAACAAATACCCAGAACCCTTGCAGCACTAACTCTTCCGGGAAGCTACAATATACACTCTCGCTAGCACCAAACCCCACCCACCTCAACCCTGCCCCCCACCTTAACCACTTCCTGATTGGGACTTACATGGATCAATAACTAAAATTAAACATTTATTTTCAATAACCAAAGTATTCAACAACTTGAATTATTAAAAGAACATAAAGGTGACTGACTTTCCTTCAGCGTGTCGTAGATGGTCTCCAATTCCTAAAGAGGATTTGTTGATGGAGATACTCCATAAAACACCACATGTTTTTGGTCAAAGTTCCTTTTGGCCCAGCCAACAAAATGACCACAAAAATGTGTTTTGCATGATGACAATAACAAACTATTTAAGTTATTTTGGAATTTTAGATTTTTATTTCCATGATATTGAAGTTATGATAATGACTATGTCATTACAAGATCATGGTTAAATTTAGAGATAAAGTTCAGGTTTTATAGACAATATACACAATAAAATATTTACACACTTAACATCAGTGAGTGTAAGGTTAAAAAAGGCTCAATCAATGCTGCCTCATACTTATAAAACACTTTTCAAATTGCCTCCCATCAAATTTACAGGTCGGTTTTTGTACTCACTGTACCACTTTTGAATTAATTTTGGGAAAAAAGGAGGTATTTCCCGTATTTGTATTGGTTGTTTTACTAGACACGCTTTTAACACAACACACAAAACAACACATTTAATGTCATTGTGTTAACAGTGTCAGTCCAAAACTATTCATATTTTCCATTAATTTTATTTAATTATTTACCCAACAGATGTCCAGCAGCCCCCTCACATTAAAGAGGAAGAGGAGGATCCACAGCCCCCTCACATTAAAGAGGAAGAGGAGGATCCACAGCCCCCCCACATGAAAGAGGAAGAGGAGGAAGTGTGGATGAGTCAGGAGGGAGAGTGTCCTGTAGGGCAGGAGGAGGCTGATGTCAGCAAGTTTCCACTGACTGTTGTCTCTGTGAAGACTGAAGAGCATGAAGACAAACCACCTGAGTCCTCACAGCTTCATCACAGTCCAAGTAAGCACAACATTTTATTCTCAGGGCATTCAATCCATCACAACTGGACTCTTCACTTTGTCTTACAAGACCTTTGTCCTCTCATCCAAGTAGGCTTCATCACTTCATGCTCATACACTTCAAGTCTTGAATATAATCATTGGAATTTGAAGTGGAGCTGTACTTTTTTGGGGAATTTTTCTATCATTCACAATCATTATAAAATACATGATAGTGGATATATTAAAAAAAAAAAAATCCCATTCTAACTGGGCTGGGCGATATGGCCTTTTATTAATATGTCAATATGTTTAGTCCACATCACGATACAGCATATATATGTGGATATTTTGCCTTAGCCTTGAATGAACACTTGATGCATATAATCACAGCAGTATGATGATTCTATGTGTCTACATTCAAACATTCTTCTTCATACTGCATTCATATATGCTACTTTTAAACTTTCATGCAGAGAGGGAAACCACAACTAAGTCAAATTAGCAAAAGTGTATTTACTAAACAGTTATTGAGCAATGGCACAAACATTCATGTCATTTCCAAACAAAGTGCAAGATTGTCAGAGACATTTTAAAACAAGCTCATAGTGCACTTTTGTGCATGATGTCACTAATATGGCATATCAAAACAACACTAAATTAAAGTTAACTTTTTGTACAGAACGCCACTACCAGCGCCTCCCTCGTGACATGTTCAAAGTTTTTCCGGAGGTGGGAATTGAAACTCTCTCTGACAGGAGACTCTGCCAGACGTTCCCAGCAGACCCTCACAATGCGTTTGGGCCTCCCAGGTCTGTCCGGCATCCTCCCCCACCATCGCAGCCAACTCACCACCAGGTGGTGATCGGTAGAAAGCTCCGCCCCTCTCTTCACCCGAGTGTCCAAAACATGAGGCCGCAAATCCGATGACACAACTACAAAGTCGATCATGGAACTGCGGCCTAGGGTGTCCTGGTGCCAAGTGCACATATGGACTCCCTTATGTTTGAACATGGTGTTTGTTATGGACAATCTGTGACGAGCACAAAAGTCCAATAACAAAACACCACTTGGGTTCAGATCGGGGCGGCTATTCTTCCCAATCACGCCTCTCCAGGTTTCACTGTCGTTGCCAACGTGAGCGTTGAAATCCCCCAGTAGGACAAGGGAATCACCCGGGGGAGCACTCTCCTGTACTCCTTCGAGTGAATCCAAAAAGGGTGGGTACTCTGAGCTGCCGTTTGGTGCGTAAGCACAAACAACAGTCAGGACCCGTCCCCCCACCCGAAGGCGGAGGGAGGCTACCCTCTCCACCAGGTTGAACTCCAACGTCCAGGCTTTGAGCCAGGGGGCAACAAGAATTGCCACCCCAGCCCACCACCTCCCACTGAGTGCAACGCCAGTGTGGAAGAGAGTCCAGTCCCTCTCGAGAGAACTGGTTCCACAGCCCTTGCTGAGCGTCGAAGTGAGTCCGACTATATCTAGCCGGAACTTCTTTACTTCGCGCACTAGCTCAGGCTCCGTTCCCCCCCAGTGAGGTGACATTCCACGTCCCAAGATGTAGCCGAGGATCGGACCCGCCAAGTGCCCTGCCTTCGGCTACCGCCCAGCTCACATCGCACCCGACCTCTATGACCCCTGCTATGGGTGGTGAGCCCATTGGAGGGGGGAACCCACATGGCCTCTTCGGGCTGTGCCCATGGGAACCAGGCGCTCGCCATCGTGTCCCACCTCCGAGGACACGATGGGGGGCCCTAGTGACCTGCGTCCAGGCGAGGGAAATCTGGGTCCTTCGTTTGTATTTTTCAAAAAGGTCTTCGCGCTGCTCTTTGTCTGACCTAGGACCAGTTTCTCTTGGTAGACCCTACCAAGGGGGCATAAAGCCACCGGACAACAGGGCTCCTAGGATTATTGGGACACGCACACTCCTCTACCATGATAAGGTGGCAGCTCAGAGAGGAGTGTGTGTATATATATATATATATATATATATATATGTATGTATGTATATGTGTACATGTGTGTGTGTGTGCATGTATATATATATATATATATATATATATATATAATGTATGTATATATGTATGTGTATATATATATATATATATACACAGTGAGGTTCACAAGTATTTGCACACCCTGCATTTTTGCAAGTTCTCCCACTTGGAAATTAGTGAGAGGTCTGAAATGTTCATCATGGACGTATTTCCCCTGTTAAGAGACATAATCAAAAAAGACAAATCCGGAAATCACATTGTATGATTTTTTTTATGATAAATTTGTATGTTACTGGGGTTCATAAGTATTTGCACACGTGAGAATCAGCAATAATTATGACTCTCAAAGAGATGTCATTCTACCTTAAAAAAGTCCACCTTCAACCCACAACTAAACACCCACCCACCACTCTTTTGAGCTCATTAAAGTAACATGTGCAGCCCACAGTCAGTCAAGATCCACCTTCTACTATGGACAAGACCAAAGAGCTGTCAGAAGAACCCTAGATACAAAATTGTAGAGCTCCACAAAGCTGGAAAAGGCTATGTGACAATTGAGAAGCAGCTTGGTGAGAATAGATCAACTGTTGCAGAAATTGCAAATTAGAACATGGAAGAGGCTAAACATGACTGCTAATCTACCTCGGACTGGGGCTCGATGTAAGATCTCTCCTAGCGGGGCATCACTCATGATAAGAAAAGTGAGGCATCAGCCCGGAACTACACGGCAGGAGCTGGTGAATGAGCTGGGACTCCTGTCTCTAAGGCTACTATCAGTAGAACGCTACGGTTTAAAATCATGCATGGCACGGAAGGTTCCCCTGCTTAAGCCAGCCCATGTCCAGGCCCGTCTGAAGTTTGCCAATGGCCATCTGGATGATCCACAGGAGTCATGGGAGGAAGTCATGTGGTCAGATGAGACCAAAATAGAAAATGTTGGTGTAAAATCCACTCGTCGGGTTAGGAGGAAAAAGACGGCTGAGTATCATCCCAAGAACACCATTCCTACAGTGAAGCATGGGTGTGGAAAGATCATGCTTTGAGGGTGCTTTTCAGCAAAGGGGACAGGGCGACTGCACTCGATTCCGGAGAGGGTGAATGGGGCCACGTATTGAGAGATTTTGGCCAAAAACCTCCTTCTCTCATTTAGAGCATTGAAGATGGATCTGGGTCTTCCAACACGAAGCACACAGCCAGGATAACCAAGGACTGGTTCCATACCAAGCATATCAAGGTTTTGGAGTGGCCTAGCCAGTCTCCACATATAAATCCAATAGAAAATCTTTGGAGGGAGCTGAAACTTTTTGTTGGTCGGTGACAGCCCTGAAACCTGACAGTTCTAGAGAAGATTTGTGTGGAGGAGTGGGCCAACATCCCTGTTGCCGTGTGTGCAAACCTGCTGAACAACTAAAGGAAACCTTTGACCTCTGTAATTGCTCTACACTAAGTATTAACACTGATATTCTCATGTGTACAAATACTTATGAACCCCAGTAACATACAAATAAATCATAAAAAAAAATCATACAATGTGATTTCCGGATTTTTCTTTTTAGATTATGTCTGTAAAAGTGGAAATACAGCTATGATGAACATTTCACACCTCTCCCTAATTTCTAAGAGGGAGAACTCACAAAATTGCAGGGTGTACAAAATACTTGTGGACCTCACTACATATATATATATATATATATATATATATATATATATATATATATATATATATATATATATATATATATGTATATGTATATGTATATGTATGTGTATGTATGTATATATGCATTAGGGCTGAAAATCTTTGGGTGTCCCACGATTCGATTCAGTATCTATTCTTGGGGTTGTGATTCGATTAGATATCGATTTTTTTCGATTCAACATGATTCCCAATTCAAAAACGATATTTTTCCGATTCAAAAGGCCCGATCTATTCTGTATTCATTCAATACATAGATTTCAGCAGGATCTACCCCAGTCGGCTGACATGCTAGCAGAGTAATACATTTTTGTAAAAAAACATTTATAATTGTAAAGGACAATGTTTTATCAACTGATTGCAATAATGTAAATGTTTTTAACTATTAAGCGAAGCAAAAAATATGACTTATTTAATCTTTGTGAAAACATTGGACACAGTGTGTTGTCCAGCTTATGAGATGCCATGCAAGTGTAAGCCACTGTGACACTATTGTTCTTTTTTTTTTTTTTATAAATCTCTCATGATAATGTCAATGAGGGATTTTTAATCACTGCTATGCTGAAATTATAACTAATAATGATACTGTTGTTGATGATATTCATTTTGGTTTCAATACTTTTAGTTTGTTCTGTGTGGTGTTTGTGTCTCCTCTCAATTGCTCTGTTTATTGCAGTTCTGAGTGTTGCTGGGTCAGGTTTGGTTTTGGAATTGGATTGCATTGTTTTATGGTATTGCTGTGTATTGTTTTGTTGGATTGATTAGTTTTTATTTATTTAAAAAAAAAAAGTGAGAATCGATTCTGAATCGCACAACGTGAGAATCGCGACCCAACTTCGAATTGATTTGTTCCCACACCACTAATATATATATATATATGTATGTATATATATATATATATATATATATATATATATATATATATATACACACACACACCATATTTTCCGGACTATAAGTCACAGTTTTTTTCATAGTTTGGCCGGGGGTGCGATTTACACTCAGAAGCGACTTATGTGTGAAATTATTAACACATTACTGTAAAATATCAAATAATATTATTTATCTCATTCACGTAAGAGACTAGACGTACAATATTTCATGGGATTTATGGATTAGGAGTGACAGATTGTTTGGTAAAGGTATAGCATGTTCTATATGTTATAGTTATTTGGATGACTCTTAGCATAATATGTTAGGTTAACATAGCAGGCACCTTCTCAGTTGGTTATTTATGCCTCATATAACCTACACTTATTCAGCCTGTTGTTCACTATTCTTTATTTATTTCAAATTGCCTATCAAATGTCTATTCCTGGTGTTGGGTTTTATCAAATAAATGTCCCCAAAAAATGCGACTTATTCTCCAGACCTAGATGTTTTTTTCCTTCTTTATTATGCATTTTCGGCAGGTGCGACTTATACTCCGGAGCGACGTATACTCTGAAAAATACGGTATACACTTTTTCGAAATCATTTTGGCATAAGCAGGATCATTTCGATTTCTTACATTCACTTGTTATTTCATATGTTGATCAGAAGGGGAGCACTTTTAAAACCGACACGCATTCAATTTGAAAAATTCCTCCTTTTTGGGACCACCCTAATTTTGATAGATTTCACCACCGGGGGTGCAAATGAGACATTCTCTATTAGATACAACGGTTTTCCGTAATGGCACCATGATTTATGTCCTAACTTGTTCACACCTCCTCATATGGAAGGTACTTGGTGTCTCAAGAAGGGTAGAAATACAAGAACAAATACATGAATGCACACTGTGGAGTGTTTTGTAAGGTGTCTCCAGCTCAATGACAGATAGTTAACAGCAATTGACCCTCACTGGGTCCATGTGCACACTCTCAGTTACATTAACACTGACATTATACATGTGGGCCAATAGATAGAAATGCTGTTAAATGTAGCTTTGATGTGGCAAGCTACTTTTGCAGTGTAGCGTGTAGTGTAGCTTGCTACAATTCTCCAAGGATAGCTTTGCTACATTTAATGGAGAGTAACTTGTAGCTTAGCTTACTACGTTTTCCAGGTCGCTTGCCCATCACTGTCTGTTTGGCCTAGCTCACATTTGAATAGTTTGAATACTGCAAACTTCTATACAGTAACACCTCATTTGTGTTTTATGTTCTGCAGACGTCCAGCAGGTGTCAGCAGAGAGTCATGAAGAGATTCCCTCCAAGCAGCAGGAGTGGAGCTCCAGTGTGGGACAGAAGGAGCTACAGGCCCCCTCCCACATTAAAGAAGAAGAGGAGGAACTGTGGAAGCAGCTTCAAATGTTGGTGGAGGATATTGATGAAGATGAAGCTCAGTCCTTACAGCTTCATCACTGTCAAAGTGAGGAGAACAGAGGGGTGGAGCTTGTAAGTCAACACATCACAGAAGCTGATGGAGAGCATTGTGAAGATATAAAGTCGGATCCAGACAGCATCTTTGCTCCACTGTCAGACATGGACCACATGATGTCAGACTCTTCTGATCACAGTGACCACATCCAAAAACCTTTGGAGAGTAAAAACGACTCTAAAGGTGATACGAGACATCACACTAACAACAAACACTTTGACTGCTCTGAATGTGGGAAATCATTTAGACACAAGAGTAATTTTACAGTACACATGAGAATACATACTGGAGAGAAACCTTTTACTTGCTCTGTTTGTAAGAAGAGTTTCTCCACAAAGCGTAACATGACCACACACATGAGAACACATACTGGAGAGAAACCTTTTACTTGCTCTGTTTGTAAGAAGCGTTTCTCCACAAAGCAACACATGACGATACACGTGGGAAAACACACTGGAGAGAAACCTTTTACTTGTTTTGTTTGTAAGAAGAGTTTCTCCACAAAGCGTAACATGACCACACACATGAGAACACATACTGGAGAGAAACCTTTTACTTGCTCTGTTTGTAAGAAGAGTTTCTCCAGAAAGCTTGACATGACCACACACATGAGAACACACACTGGAGAGAAACCTTTTATTTGCTCTGTTTGTAAGAAGAGTTTCTCCATGAAGCTTGCCATGACCATACACATGAGAAAACATACTGGGGAGAAACCTTTTATTTGCTCTGTTTGTAACAGGAGTTTCTCCAGAAAGTTTGACATGACCACACACATGAGAATACATACGGGAGAGAAACCTTTTACTTGCACTGTTTGTAAGAAGAGTTTCACTATAAAGACTGTCATGACCAGACACATGAGAATACATACTAGAGAGAAACCTTTTACTTGCTCTGTTTGTAAAAAGAGTTTCTCCAGAAAGCCTAACATGTCCACGCACATGAGAACACATACCGGAGAGAAACCTTTTACTTGCTCTGTATGTAAGAAGACTTTCTCCAGAAAACAAAACTTGACAGCACACATGAGAACACACACTGGAGAGAAACCGTTCAGATGAACTGTGTGTGATAAGATGTTCCGGGTTAAGTATAAAGTCAGTAAACACAAGTGTGTAACAGTCACGGAAGCTGCAGGAATTTAAAAACACTTAAACAGTGATTGTGCAAAATTTACTTTATGAACACAGCATGGTTAATATGAATGTATATTTGATGTTGTATGTAATGCTTCTCATCTTCTACTGTTATATGTTGTCCTGGAATTACTTTTTAAAGGCCTACTGTAATGAGATTTTCTTATTTAAACGGGGATAGCAGGTCCATTTTATGTGTCATACTTGATCATTTCGCGATACGGCCATATTTTTGCTGAAAGGATTTAGTAGAGAACATCGACGACAAAGTTCGCAACTTTTGGTCGCTAATAATAAAGCCTCGTCTGTATTGGAAGAAGCAGACGATGTGCGCGTGACGTCACAGGTTGTGGACTCCCTCAAATCCTTACATTGTTCACAATCATGGCCACCAGTAGCGAGAGCGATTCAGACCGAGAAAGCGACGATTTCCCCATTAATTTGAGCGAGGATGAAAGATTCGTGGATGAGGAAAGTGAGAGTGAAGGACTAGATAAAATGAACAAAATAAAGACTATACAGTGAGAGTGATTTAGATGTTATTAGACACATTTACTAGTATCATTCTGGAAAAACCCTTATCTGCTCATTGTGTTACTAGTGTTTTAACGAGATAATATGGTCATACCTGTACAACTTGAAGGTCGGCCCCGCACCTTTCTTCAGCACCAGTTGACGGGTGGTGGCGATGCCCATCTCTGCCATTCGCAAGGGACCCTCTTCGAAACACGATCTTTCGAAATGATCGCTGCATAATACACTGTACTTTGTGTGTGTGGTCTAATCCAACCGTGTTCGCTTGACATCTGTGTTCCGTAGTAAAAATTCACCGTCATCTTTCGGAAATGTAAACAAGAAAACACCGGCTGTGTTTGTGTTGCTAAAGGCGGCTGCAATACACCGCTTCCCACCTACAGCTTTCTTCTTTGACGTCTCCACTATTCATTGAACAAATTGCAAAAGATTCAGTAACACAGATGTCCAGAATACTGTGGAATTATGCGATGAAAGCAGACGACTTATAGCTAGGATCGGTGCTGGAACAAAATGTCCTTTACAATGCGTGACGTCACGCGCACGCACATCATACCGCGACGTTCCAGCAGGATGGTTCGGCACAAATTTAAAATTGCAATTTAGTAAACTAAAAAGGCCGTATTGGCATGTGTTGCAATGTTTATATTTCCATCCATCCATCCATTTTCTACCGCTTATTCCCTTTTGGGGTCGCGGGGGGCGCTGGCGCCTATCTCAGCTACAGTCGGGCGGAAGGCGGGGTACACCCTGGACAAGTCGCCACCTCATCACAGGGCCAACACAGATAGACAGACAACATTCACACTCACATTCACACATCATTGATATATAAACTATCAGACTGTGTGGTCGCTAGTAGTGGCTTTCAGTAGGCCTTTAAGTTGTGTGCATTTATTGAATATCATATATGTAGTTACTATTTTTTTTTCTTCTCATCTTTGAAGAGAGGATAAGTTATTATTTCCATTAGGGGTGTTGTTGTTTCTTATAAATCCACACATTTTTTTTATTTGATTTTATTGATATTATTATTCAATTAAAAGTAAGGATGAACAAAATTGCTATTAAAATGTGGATTAGCAGCATTGTTTGTTTGATTAATTAATACTTTTATTAGTAGATTGCAGAGTACAGTACATATTCCGAACAATTGACCACTAAAGGGTAACACCTCAATAAGTTTTTCAACTTGTTTAAATCATGGTCCACATTAATCAATTCATGGTACAAAGTGAGTTCAGATAGCATAAGAACAAGTATATACAACAGAAGAACATTTGATTATTTACATTAGGTTATTTATAATTCGGGGAAACCAAAATAGCAAAATGACATCTGTGAGTGAGTAACACAGCAGTTTTTTAACATGTACTTAATTATTTCAGTCATTATTAACATACTAAGATGAAGAATATCTTATTTTCAATAAGTTTGAAAGTGTTTCTCATAATACTTCTTCTTTGTACTTTGTAAGCACTATTAATTTAAACGTCCTCTTAAACTGGCTGATATCAGTACAATGTTTAACTTCTTTACTTAATCCATTCCATCATTTAATTCCACATACTGATATGCTAAAAGTTTTAAGTGTTGTACGTGCATACAAATGTTTTAAGTTAGATTTTCCTCTAAGGTTATATTTCTCCTCTTTAGTTGAGAAGAATTGTTGTACATTCCTTGGTAGCTGTTACGCCGGTTCGGCATCGTGGTACCGGGTTCGATTCCCGCGAGGATGCGTCAAGTGAACACAGCAAAGATAAGATATACACAATTTATTTAAATAACAAAAAAGAGCTATACAACAAAAATGCTGGAGCTAGTAGAATAAAACAAATAAAGGACGCTAGCATAGAAGCTAGGATATGCAACAATGTATTTAATATTAATACACTAAACATGTATTTAATATTCGTACATGAAACATGTATTTAATATTCATACACTAAACATGTATTTAATATTCATACACTAAACATGTATTTAATATTTATACACTAAACATGTATTTAATATTCATACATGAAACATGTATTTAATATTCATACACTAAACATGTATTTAATATTAATACACTAAACATGTATTTAATATTTTACACTAAACATGTATTTAATATTCATACATGAAACATGTATTTAATATTCATACACTAAACATGTATTTAATATTAATACACTAAATATGTATTTAATATTCATACACTAAACATGTATTTAATATTTATACACTAAAAATGTATTTAATATTTATACACTAAACGTTGATTTAATATTAATACATTAAACATGTATTTAATATCTATACACTAAACATGGATTTAATATTAATACACTAAACATGTATTTAATATTCATACACTAAACGTGTATTTAATATTCATACACTAAACGTGTATTTAATATTAATATGAAAACATGTATTTAAGTTCAATAAACTAAACATATATTTAATATTAATACACTAAAAATGTATTTAATATTTATACACTAAACATGTATTTAATATTCATACACTAAACGTGTATTTAATATTTATACGAAAACATGTATTTAAGTTCAATAAACTAAACATATATTTAATATTAATACACTAAAAATGTATTTAATATTTATACACTAAACATGTATTTAATATTCATACACTAAACGTGTATTTAATATTTATACGAAAACATGTATTTAAGTTCAATAAACTAAACATATATTTAATATTAATACACTAAAAATGTATTTAATATTTATACACTAAACATGTATTTAATATTCATACACTAAACGTGTATTTAATATTTATACGAAAACATGTATTTAAGTTCAATAAACTAAACATATATTTAATATGAATACACTAAAAATGTATTTAATATTTATACACTAAACATGTATTTAATGTTCGTACACAAAACATGTATTTAATATTTATACACTAAACATGGATTTAATATTAATACACTAAACATGTATTTAATATTCATACACTAAACCTGTATTTAATATTTATACAAAAACAAGTATTTAAGTTCAATAAACTAAACATATATTTAATATGAATACACTAAAAATGTATTTAATATTTATACACTAAACATGTATTTAATGTTCGTACACTAAACATGTATTTAATATTAATACACTAAACGTGTATTTAATATTCATACACTAAACAAGTATTTAATATTAATACACTGAACATGTATTTAATAATCATATACTAAACGTATATGTAATCATATACTAATCATATATTTAATATTCATACAGTAAACATGTATTTATTATCCTCTAAATAAGGCACACTTGGAAATAATGAATTTCTTTATGTGTGCAGTTGCGGCAAAACTCCACAGGAGGGCGCACGTTCCCTCTTAATAAGTCCGGTCCTCTCCGTCTCTCTCTCTCTCTTTTTCCTTTTTTTTTGTTTCTTTTATTTTTTTTACATAAGTTTGGTTTCTCATACACTTATATTTATACACTAAACATGTATTTAATATTAATACACTAAACATGTATTTAATATTTATACACTAAACATGTATTTAATATTTATACACTAAACATGTATTTAATATTAATACAAAAACATGTATTTAATTTTAATAAACTAAACATATATTTAATATTAATACACTAAACATGTATTTAATATTAATACACTAAACATGTATTTAATAATCATACACTAAATATGTATTTAATATTAATACACTAAACATGTATTTAATATTCATACACTAAACATGTATTTAATATTAATACACTGAACATGTATTTAATAATAATATACTAAACGTATATGAAATTATATACTAATCATATATTTAATATTCATACAGTAAACATGTATTTATTATCCTCTAAATAAGGCACACTTGGAAATAATGAATTTCTTTATGTGTGCAGTTGCGGCAGAAGTCCACAGGAGGGCGCACGTTCCCTCTTAATAAGTCCGGTCCTCTCCGTCTCTCTCTCTCTCTTTTTCCTTTTTTTTTGTTTCTTTTATTTTTTTTACATAAGTTTGGTTTCTCATACACTTATATTTATGCACTAAACATGTATTTAATATTAATACACTAAACATGTATTTAATATTTATACACTAAACATGTATTTAATATGTATACACTAAACATGTATTTAATATTAATACAATAAATATGTATTTAATATTAATACACTAAACATGTATTTAATAATCATACATTAAAACATGTATTTAATATTAATACAAAAACATGTATTTAATTTTAATAAACTAAACATATATTTGATATAATACACTAAACATGTATTTAATATTTATACACTAAACATGTATTTAATATTCATATACTAAACGTATATGTAATCATACACTAATCATTTATTTAATTTTCATACAGTAAACATATATTTAATATTTATACACTAAACATGTATTTAATATTCACACACTAAACGTGTAGTTAATATTAATACAAAAACATGTATTTAATTTTAATAAACTAAACATATATTTATAATTAATAAACTAAACCTGTATTTAATATTAATACACTAAACATGTATTTAATATTTATACACAAAACATGTATTTAATATTAATACACTAATCATGTATTTAATATTCATACACGAAACATGTATTTAATTTTAATAAACTAAACATATATACAATATTAATACACTAAACATGTATTTAATATTAATACACTAATCATGTATTTAATATTCATATACTAAATATGTTTTTAATATTCATACACGAAACATGTATTTAATTTTAATAAACTAAACATATATTTAATATTAATACACTAAACATATATTTAATATTAATACAAAAACATGTATTTAATTTTAATAAACTAAACATATATTTAATATTAATACACTAAACATGTATTTAATATTTATACACTAAACATTGATTTAATATTCATACACTAAATATGTATTTATTATTTATCCACTAAACAAGTATTTAATATTAATACACTAAATATGTATTTATTATTTATTCACTAAACATGTATTTAATATTAATACAAAAACATGTATTTAAGTTTAATAAACTAAACATATATTTAATATTAATACACTAAACATTGATTTAATATTAATACACTAAATATATATTTAATATTAATACACTAAACATGTATTTAATATTCATAAACTAAATATGTATTTAACATTTATACACTAAATATGTATTTAATATTCATACACTAAACATGTATTTAATATTAATACAATAAACCTGTATTTAATATTTATACACTAAACATGTATTTAATATTCATACAAAAACATTTATTTAATTTTAATAAACTAAACACATATTTAATATTAATACACTAAACATGTATTTAATATTAATACACTAAACATGTATTTAATATTCATACACTAAACATGTATTTAATATTAATACACTAAATATGTATCTACTATTTATCCACTAAACATGTATTTAATATTAATACACTAATCATGTATTTAATATTAATACAATAATCATGTATTTAATATTTATACACTAAATATGTATTTAATATTTATACCCTTAACATGTATTTAATATTTATACACTAAACATGTATTTAATATTTATACACTAAACATGTATTTAATATTAATACACTAAACATATATTTAATATTAATACACTAAACATATATTTGATATTCATACACTAAACATGTATTTAATATTCATACACTAAACATGTATTTAATATTAATACACTAAATATGTATCTATTATTTATCCACTAAACATGTATTTAATATTAATACACTAATCATGTATTTAATATTAATACAATAATCATGTATTTAATATTTATACACTAAATATGTATTTAATATTTATACCCTTAACATGTATTTAATATTTATACATTAAACATGTATTTAATATTTATACACTAAATATGTATTTATTATTTATCCACTAAACATGTATTTAATATTAATACACTAAACATGTATTTAATATTCATACACAAATCATGTATTTAATATTAATACAATAATCATGTATTTAATATTTATACACTAAATATGTATTTAATATTTATACCCTTAACATGTATTTAATATTTATACACTAAACAAGTATTTAATATTCATACATTAAACATGTATTTAATATTTATACACTAAACATGTATTTAATATTAATACACTAAACATATATTTAATATTAATACACTAAACATATATTTAATATGTATACACTAAACATGTATTTAATATTCATACATTAAACATGTATTTAATATTTATACACTAAACATGTATTTAATATTAATACACTAAACATATATTTAATATTAATACACTAAACATGTATTTAATATGTATACACTAAACATGTATTTAATATTTATACACTAATAGGTAGAGTGGCCGAGCGAAACCCGAGGGTCACTGGTTCAAATCCCACCTAGTACCAACCTCGTCACATCCGTTGTGTCCTGAGCAAGACACTTCACCCTTGCTCCTGATGGGTGCTGGTTGGCGCCTTGCATGGCAGCTCCCTCCATCAGTGTGTGAATGTGTGTGTGAATGGGTAAATGTGGAAGTAGTGTCAAAGCGCTTTGAGTACCTTGAAGGTAGAAAAGCGCTATACAAGTACAACCCATTTTATAATTTAAACATATATTTAATATTAATACACTAAACATGTATTTAATATTCACACACTAAACATGTATTTAATATTTATACAAAAATCATGTATTTAATATTAATACACTAATCATGTATTTAATATGTATACACTAAATATGTATTTAATATTTATACACTTAACATGTATTTAATATTAATACACTAAACATGTATTTAATATTAATACACTAAACATCTATTTAATATTAATACACTAAATATGTATTTATTATTTATTCACTAAACATGTATTTAATATTAATACACTAAACATGTATTTAATATTTATACACTAATCATGTATTTAATATTAATACAATAATCATGTATTTAATATTCATACACTAAACATGTATTTAATATTAATACACTAAACATCTATTCAATATTAATACACTAAATATGTATTTATTATTTATTCACTAAACATGTATTTAATATTAATACACTAAACATGTATTTAATATTTATACACTAATCATGTATTTAATATTAATACAATAATCATGTATTTAATATTCATACACTAAACATGTATTTAATATTAATACAATAATCATGTATTTAATATTCATACACTAAACATGTATTTAATATTCATACATTAAAAATGTATTTAATATTCATACACTAAACATGTATTTAATATTAATACACTAAACATCTATTTAATATTAATACACTAAATATGTATTTAATATTCATACACTAGACATGTATTTAATATTTATACACTAAACATGTATTTAATATTTATACACTAAACATGTATTTAATATCAATACACTAAACATGTATTTAATATTTATACACTAATCATATATTTAATATTAATACAATAATCATGTATTTAATATTCATACACTAAACATGTATTTGATATTTATACACTAAACATGTATTTAATATTCATACACTAAACATGTATTTAATATTTATACACTAAAAATGTATTTAATATTCATTCAATAAACATGTAGTTATTATTCTTACACTTAATATGTATTTATTAATACAAAAACATGTATTTAATTTTAATACACTAAACATATATTTAATATTAATACACTAAACATGTATTTAACATTCATACACTAAACATGTATTTAACATTTATACACTAAACATGTTTTTAATATTAATACACTAAAAATGTATTTAATATTCATACACTAAACATGTATTTAATATTCATTCAATAAACATGTAGTTATTATTCTTACACTTAATATGTATTTAATATTAATACACTAAACATGTATTTAACATTCATACACTAAACATGTATTTAACATTTATACACTAAACATGTTTTTAATACACTAAACATGTATTTAATATTAATACAAAAAAATGTATTTAATTTTAATAAACTAAACATATATTTAATACTAATACACAAAACATGTATTTAATATTAATACAAAAACGTGTATTTAATTTTAATAAACCAAACACATATTTAATATTAATACACTAAACATGTATTTAATATTTATACACTAAACATGTATTTAATATTCATTCAATAAACATGTAGTTATTATTCTTACACTTAATATGTATTTAATAGTAATACAAAAACATGTATTTAATTTTAATAAACTAAACATGTATTTAATATTAATACACTAAACATGTATTTAATATTAATACACTAAACATGTATTTAATATTGTTACACTAAACGTGTATTCAATATTTATACACTAAAAGTGTATTTAATATTAATACACTAAACATGTATTTAATATTCATACACTAAACATGTATTTAATATTCATACACTAAACATGTATTTAATATTAATTACTTTTTGCCCTCAAGTGACAAAGATCTGATTTTTTTTGACAGTCCAAACTCTCCAAAGTCCTTCAAATCTGATCTTTTGGCATCAGATTGAGGCCACATCAGGAAGTAGTCCTGATTCAAATTGGAATGTCATTTTTTTAAGTGGAACTTCTGTCTCAACGTAATGCGACCTGAATGTGACTTGCTCATCAGCTTTGGGCGAGCTACGTCATTCGTGTGTGCCGTGGATATTTGTTTGCTCACCACAACATCCGCTTTTGGTGAGCAAAGACCACCACATTTTGGGTGCATCACTTGTCAGTAGTGTTTAAATAATAGGCTACATATAATATATATATTTATTTGTATATATGATTTACTTTGTTTCCAAAGAAATAGCGATTGTTGAAGGACGGGAATTCACTCTGTGGCGAATTGAAAACTAAAGCTCCTGTAGATCCACGCTGATGTCCGTGTCTCCTCTGACTAAACACTGCATGAACGTAGCGGCCGAGTGCATCAAGTCTGGATGCAAAATTGTCCTAAAAATATACTTGATTGCAAGTTTATGAGCTGAAGTACAATAATAATTAGAGTTATTATTAGGAAAACTAACATCAAATGATTCAGTTGGTCCCCAACATGGCGTCTGTTGTTTGCTTGTCCACACTCTCTCTAGACACCACTCTGGTCACCTTAGCTAGAGAGCACCCCTAGTGGCCACCTCAGGTAAATGCTTGAGTGGCTTTTCTGGGAAATCACGTGACCTGGCAAGCACAACAGGTGTGTCAAGTTTGCAGCCCAACTTCCTCATCAGCTGTTTTTCTTCAACTGAAGCCCAACCTATCCATTGAACAACTAGTCAAACATTTGACTTGATAAGACATCTTGAATGAAGATATCTCAAATCAACATCTCTAGATCTAGAAATGAGCAGTGCCTCTGAAGCTGGAAATAAGTGTTTTATTCTGAAAACAATTAGGGAAGGCCAGTTTATTTATAGAGCACAATTCAAAGTGCTGTACAGAAAATGACAAGAAGGCAACAATAAAATGGAAGTAACCATGGAAAATACTTCAAAATACAAGAAGAAGAATCCTCATAAAACAAGGTTCTCAGAGCTAACATGTCAGAGATGTACTTTGGCACAAGACCATGAAAGGACTTGTACACAAGGAAAGCTGAGTAGCTACAGGAAGCCAGGACTGATATGGACTGATATGATCATATTTCCTAGTTCTAGTCAGGACTTGAGCAGCAGCATTCTGGGTGTACTGCAGTTGCTTTACAGCTGGTTTAAAGAGCCAAGTGAAAAGAGCATTACAGTAGTCCAAACTGCTGGAGACAAAGACTTAGTCTCTCCAAGTCTGATTCAGACATTATTCCTCTGATGTTGACAAAGTGTTTCAGCTGGTAAAAGCTGCTGATGTTATCGACTTCATGCGGCTGTTAAAGTTCAAGTCTGAGTCCATTATTACTACCAGATTTATCACCTGATTATTAGGTTTCAGTGAGAGTCTCAAGGTGACAAACAATAGTTTCTCTCTGCTAAATCTAAATCGATTTAGTTTAAGTCAACCACATCACACAACATTTTAGTCAGCTAAAATGACAGTACATTTAGTCCACTCAAACATAAAGTATAAAAGATAAGGTATCTTTAAAGTTGATTTGAAAGCAGGTTTATCTTGACTATTGTACCTGCAAAACATTTGTTCAACAAAAGTAGCATGATCTAAAGCCTTTGCTAGGTTGGAAAAGTCAAAGATTTGTCCAATTCTGTGACATTAATGAGATTTTAAAGGACTTGTTGATGTGTTACAAAGCTCTTCCTTGTTTATAAGCTACATACAACATCACTTGTTCTTTGTTCATGCACATCATACATATCAATAAAGTGTTTGGATGTATTAATTCAATCAATGAATTGTTGGTTGCCAAAAAGTGATGCAAAGTAATATTTTGTTACTGACACATCTCATCTGTGCATAAGTGACTAGAATAACTTGGGCAAACTTTTTAACTGGCAGGCCACATCATCACACGCAGGCTTGACAACTCTCTGAAAAAATAAGTAGGAGACATTTTGTTGGCAGATTGTCTTCATCTCTACTGGCATGGTGATTTTTCTGTTTGTTTGCTTGTTTTTGCCTTCTTTATTTATGTGTGTCAGAAATATTGTATGTAAATTATCAAAAAAACTTTCCGTTCTCTGAGTTCCCAGTGAACAGACGGAAGCTGTCTTTGTTGCAATAATCCAAAGGCTTGGAAAATACCACTGTGTACGATGGGAAGAGACGGGAAGGGTTAGCTATTGTGATCCAAGACTTGCCCAAGCTCGATCCAGGACCAGTACAAGCCTGAGGTATCTTTTTCTTTTGTGTTAATGTGACCGAAAACAATGGCTGTTTACATACCCCCATTCCTTTAGAAACAGCTGCTGTTATGTAAACAGGGAATATCCAAATAAAAGAGGAGACGTGAACATTTTTCCGTGAGCGCGTGGGTGACACTGTAAGAGGTTACAGGTCGACATGTTTCTCCTCAAACCGAGCAAAATTGAATTCCGTCTCTATTTATTTCCTTGCTTCTTGTCTTGTTTAATAAATGTCATCGATGTTTGAACCTGACATTGTGAAAAACATGTTTTACTATTTGACTGAAACCTGTATTTCATTACACACGTCTCAGAGTAATAAGATCACACCGTAATAAAAACATGACCAAATAATTAATGTTGGAGTGCAGAATAACACAATTAACAGAATTAAATCAGTAAATGTCTTTCATTTTTTCCCATGAGAGGTCGCCACAGCACAACAATCATGATGATTCAGATCAAAGTTTACCTTCCCATCCTGACCGGGAATCGTACCCACACCCACTGTCACACACAGCAGATGTGTATACCATTCCACTACTAGCATCAACAGAAGAACAGGTGAATTGTGTTATTTTACTCTCTTAAATTTGCAGTCATTTCCATTAAATATTGTGTTTTAATAAAGAGCTCTGTCATTCATTCTTTCTGTTGACAATTGACAAAATATTTCAAATTGTCACTTTTCCGACATGGTAAAGGCTTAAGATCATTTAATACTTGTTTTGCATGACTGCAAGGGGGAAGTGTTATCATGAGTGTAATGACAAAGCACCTCCAAAACAGAAATTGTATTTGACAAGTTTTGACTGAATAAAACCCCCAGAATGTACATGAAACATTGTACACATAAAACACTGAATATCAAGAGTATATGAACGGCCTACCTTGTTTACTTCCCAAATGACATCCTCGGCATGTTTGGCAATCAAGAAAAAATATGATTATGCAAAAAGGAACGGAAAAAACAGCAAATTGTTTCAAAAAATATAAATATTTTGCAACGCTTTGTCATAAAAAGTTTGTGTCACTGTCCCCCTCCGTCACACTAACTGGTAGGGTTGGCTACCCAATTCAGTACTTTTGTAGGTGATGACCCGATTCCCTCAGTACTATCAATTATGTAAAATCAAGTTGGATACCTTTGTTGCATGTGACGTCATGTCTGCTTTCAGACTAAACACGGGCTCAGGTAAACAATCACTCAAGCAGCACTCAGGCCGGACTCAGCCAAACTCCCTAAAAGTCACGTTGCCATTTTCAACAACAACACAGTGCTTGATAAAAAAACAGCGCAAACATAAAGTACTGCGACACTCTTCCAAAATGCGCTAGCTTATTGCTAATTTACACAGGATGTGCCAAAGACAGGCTACTATTTACATGAAGGATTTTACATGGCGATTCCAACACCTTGGAATTTGGTAAAGGAAACAACTAAGATTATAGTTCGAATTTTACAATTTTGTGTAATAACTATTCTTACAGTATTGACACTTTGTAGGGCGCAACCTAAAAAGTTAATTTCCTGAAAAAAAGCTACTTTCTAGTTTGACAACATAGCATAAATAGTTATACAGTGCTGCCATCTAATGGTCTTGGAAGTGCAACTGCATTGCAAATGAGACTAATGTCATCAGAAAAGAAGATAAAACAACTGGACAGCAGTTCTCATAATCAACATTCTTAAATGTTACATCAAAAACAATTAATATTAGCATACGGAAGTAGTTAAAAATGGTACTAATGTTGCAAAATATTGTTAAAAATAATGATGAGATGTGACACAAGGTGATATTCACTGATAAGCAGCTGTCTATTGGTTTGAAAAGGAAAGAAGAAATCCTTGTCAATGTGATGACACATGAGCCCCAAATGATGACATCACAACTACATGGACACAAAGATCAACATCTGACAAAATATTGTTGACAAATGCAGATTGAAGGTGTTTTGTCAGCCACAAACAGCCAAAGAAGACATGGTGTAAGATGAGGAGCAATTAGTGCAGATGTGAAAGAAAAGTCCAAGTGTGATGAGGTCCCTCAGCGATGGAGACATCTCTCTGTTCCAGTGCACAAAGCATCCTGGAGGAAGAAGATGACTCAGCACATTCCCAACAAAAGCAGGTGCAGATGTTAGCAGAGTGAACATCATCTTCACACAAAGTCAGAAGAACATTTGGAGGTGCGTGAAAAAGCAAAGTCCTCACTGTGCTGTGTGTCACTCAGCCTTCAGCCTTCAGCCTTCAGCCTTCACGTCTCTCTGAGAGCTGGTTACCACCGTCACCAGCTGGCGGAGCACAAAACGCACCGTGAGCTGCTTACGCTGCTCATGCTAAGCCCACACCTCACTCTGGTGAAGGAAGTCCATCTTCACTCATATCACATCTTTGCAGCTGGGAATTCTGCTCTTCTACTTCCTGACTAGTCTAAGACTAAGTCTCCAAACAGGTTCAGCTTGGCTTCAAGGCTCATGTGCAAGCAGCCCTCCAGTGTCTTAGTCAGGTCAAAAGTTTACATACACCTGTAAAGAACATCATGTCATGGCTGACTTCAGTTCCCAATCATTTCTACAACTCTTATTTATTTGTGATGTAGTGATTGGAGCACATACTTGTTGCTCACTAAAAACATTCATGAAGTTTGCTTCTTTTATGAATTTATTATGGGTCTACTGTACATGTGAGCAAATGTGCTGGGTCAAAAGTGTACATACAGCAATGTTAATATTTGCTTACATGTCCTTTGGCAAGTTTCACTGCAATAAGGCGCTTTTGGTTTTTCACGCCTCTTGACAAAATTGGTGCAGTTAAGCTATATTAGTTGTTTTTCTGACATGGACTTGTTTCTTCAGCATTATCCACACATTTAAGTCTGGACTTTGGGAAGGCCATTCTAAAACCTTAATTCTAACCATTCCTTTACCACTTTTGAGGTGTGTTTGGGGTCATTGTCCTGTTGGAACACCCAACTGCGTCCAAGACCCAACCTCCAGGCTGATGATGTTAGCTTGTCCAGAAGAATTTGGAGCTAATCTTCCTTTTTCATTGTCCCATTTAAAGCACCAGTTGTATTGGCTGCAAAACAGGCCCAGAGCATAATACTACCACCACCATGCTTGACGGTAAGGATGGTGTTCCTGGGATTCAAGGACTCACCTTTTCTCCTCCAAACATATTGCTGGGTATTGTGGCCAAACAGCTCACTTTTTGTTTCACCTGACATGGCATGGACAAAGATAAGGCTTTCTGGAGGAAAGTTCTGTGGTCAGATTTAACAAAAATTGAGCTGTTTGGCCACAATACCCAGCAATATGTTTGGAGGAGAAAAGGTGAGTCCTTTAATCCCAGGAACACCATGCCAACCGTCAAGCATAATGGTGGAAGTATTATGCTCTGGGCCTGTTTTGCTGTAAATGGAACTGGTGCTTTACAGAGAGTAAATGGGACAATGAAAAAAGGAGGATTACCTCCAATTTTTTCCGAACAACCTTAAATCATCAGCCAGGAGGTTGGGTCTTGGGCGGAGTTGGGTGTTCCAACAGGACAATGACCCCAAACACACGTCAAAAGTGGTCAAGGAATGGCTAAATCGTGTTAGAATGAAGGTTTTAGAATGGCCTTCCCAAAGTCCTGACTTAAACGTGTGGACAATGCACAAGAAACAAGTCCATGTCAGAACTGCCCCAATTTTGTCAAGAGAAGTGGTCAAAAATTCAAGCAGAAGCTTGTGGATGGCGACCAAAAGCGCCTTATTGCAGTGAAACTTGCCAAAGGACATGTAAGCAAATATTAACATTGCTGTATGTACACTTTTGACCCAGCACATTTGCTCACATGTACAGTAGACCCATAATAAATTCATAAAAGAAGCAAACTCCATGAAAGTTTTTAGTGAGCAACAAGTATGTGCTCCAATCACTACATCACAAACACATAGTAGTTGTAGAAATGATTGGAAACTGAAGTCAGCCATGACATGATGTTCTTTACAAGTGTATGTAAACTTTTGACCAGGACTGTACATGAAGACAGACACGCTAAATGGATTGCGCTCTCTATTTTGCTCATTTCAGAGACTCTGGGCAGGAGTTAAGTAGATGAGGTTTGCACATGTTTTAATACACACAAACCTTTAATAGATCAGGCCCTTGATGTTCATGATCATGAGCACTCATCAAAAGTTGGCTGTGATACTTTCTATTGTGTGGGCTTACACCAGTATCAAGCTACTCCTGATGGAGGGAAGCTTTTATTTCCCTGCTAAACTTGTAACAGGTGTCTACATCACACCTTCAAACAGCAAGTTTGCAAGTTGACCCTTACAAAGATACCAACAATCCAGAATGTAACAGAAAGTCAATATTATATTGAATATAGCTGACATAAAAGGTGTATAACAAAGATGAATCAGTCATAAATGATCGTCTTTGTGGGGGTAAACTTACAAAGTGTGCTTTGTTTATTGTTCTGGTTTCCAAGAAAGAGAAGATGTTTTACTTACCAGCTTCATGGTATTGGGCTGAAATGAAAGAGAAAGCAGGTGAAATTCACATCTGATGAATGCCGGCAGAGACTTGTTGGCGTCTTCCTGAAAGAGGAAACATTTGTGTCCCTCACCTTGTCTGCTTGGGCGACGCTTGATGATGAAGATGATGATGATGGGGGCCACCAGGAGGAGCACCACAGCGAGGACCGCCAGCGTGGCAGTGACGCTCACGTTGCCTGTTGGTATGGTATGATTGATTTGTTTGACAAGTCACATCAGGTGCTTCCATTGACACTATTCAACATGTGTCTTTCTCACCTTTATGGCTTGCGTTGCTCAGGATGCTTCTTCTCTCCAGCTTGGTGACCAGGTCCTCCTTCACGCCAGACAGCTGGAACACACATTCGTACTTGCCCTCCACCTCGGCCGTCACCTCCACTTTCAGCTCCACCGACAACTGGAAGGTTCCGTCGTGGTTGGGGAGCAGCTCTCCGTGCTCCACGTCCTCGAAGATCTGCTCGTCGTCTTTCCTCCAAAACAAGTCGGCTCGGTCGGGGTAGAAACCCGTCGCCATGCAGGTGACCGGAGAGGATGGTGTCTTCTGGAGGAGGAACACCTTTGGAAGCTCTGCCCAGGAAGTCACGTGGGAATGGAGGATGACGTGGACAGAAGATGGAGGTAAAGATGTAACAAATGAAGGTAAGGATGGAACAAAAGGTAAAGGAGAAAATGAAGTTAAGATGGCAAAAAAAAAGGAGAGAATGGAGGTAAAGATGGAGAAAAAAAAGGAAACAATTAAGGTAAAAAGAAAGAGAAAAGGTGAGCATGAAGGTAAAGATGGAGAGAAAAGGAGAGAATGGAGGTAAAGATGGGGAGAACAAGAGATAAGGGAGGTACAGATGGAGCAAATGAAGGTAAAGAAGGAGAGGGAAGGAGAAAATTAAGGTGAAGAAGAAGAGAAAAGGAGAGAATGAAGGTAAAGATGAGGTGAAGAGGCAATAATGAAGTTAAAGATGGAGAGAAAAGAGAGAATAAAGGTATAAATGGAAAGAATGGAGGTAAAAATGGATAGAAAAGGAGAGAGTAGAGGCAAAAATGGAGAGAAGAACATGGAGGTAAAGATGGAGAGAAATTGAGAGAATGGACGTGAAGGAGAGATAAGGCGAGAATGAAGTTAAAGATAAAGAGAAAATGAGAGAAAGCAGGTGAAGATGGAGAGAATTGTCATAAAGATTGAGAGAAAGGTTGAGAATAAAAGTAAAAATGGAGAGACATTGAGAGAATGGGGTAAAGAAGGAGAGAGAAGGCGAGAATGAAGTTAAAGATAAAGAGAAAAGGAGAGAAAGAAGGTAAAGATGAAGAGAATTGACAAAGATTGAGAGAAAGGTTGAGAATAAAAGTAAAAATGGGGAGAAAAGGAGGAAAATAGATAGAAAAGGAGAGAAATAAGGTAAAAATGGAGACACAATGGGAGAAAGAAGATAAAGATGGAAAAAAATGAGAGAATGAATGTAAAGGAGAGAGAAGGAGAAAATGGAAGTAAAGATGGAGAGAAAAGGAGGGAATGGAGGTCAAGATGGAGAGAATTGACAAAGATTGAGAGAAAAGTTGAGAATAAAAGTAAAAATGGGGAGAAAAGGAGGAAGATGGAAAGAAAAGGAGAGAACGAAGGTCAAACCCGATAGAAAATGAGAGAGAGAAGGTAAAGATGGAGACAAAAGGGGAGAATGAAGGTAAAGATGGAAACAAAATGAGAGAATGAAAAGAAGGAGAGGAGGAGAAATGGATGTAAAGATGGAGAAAAACGGAGAGAAAAAAGGTAAAGATGGGGAGAATAGGAGTGAATAAAGGTAAAGATGGATAGAAAAGGAGAGATTGGAGGTAAATATGGAGAGAAATGGAGAGCATGAAGGGAAAGATGGAAGAAAAGGACAGAAAGTGAGAATGAAGGTCAAGATGGAGAGAATGGATATAAAGATGGCGAGAAAAGGACAGAATGCAGGTAAAGATGGAGAGAAAAAGAGAGAATGACGGTAAAGATGGAGAGAAAAGGAGAATGAAGGTAAGGATGGAGCGAATAAAGGCAAAGAAGGAGAAAATGAAGGTAAAGATGGAGAGAAAAGAAGAGAAAGAAGGGAAAGATTCAGAAAAATGAGAAATGGAGGTAAAGATGGAGAGAATAGGAGCGAATAAAGGTAAAGATGGAGAAAAGGGGAGAACATTGTAGTAAAGAAAGAGGGAATGGAGGTCAAGATGGAGAGAAAAGGAGGTGAAGAGAAAAGAGTATGGAGAGAGAGAGAGAGTGTAATGTGAGTAATGTTCCTATAGGGGGAGTGCTAACATGTGAGAAGGTGAAAGTACAAGGTGTGCTTCTACCTGTTCTCATTAGGACCTTCTTCCCATACTCCACATACTTCTTCAAGTAAGAAGGACATAGCTCAGTGTAATAATACTTATTGTAGTCTAGTCTACGTGTGTCCTGGTCCCACTTGAGTTTGGAGGGGAAAGCTTGTTGTTTTGCTGCAGTCCATGTCCATGTCTTCATGTCCAACGATATGAAATCTTCTCCATCATAACTGTGCTGCTGCCAACCTTTAACTTCATCAGTCTCATCATTCCATTCACATCCTGTCATCACCTGGTAAGTGTGAACACCTGAGAGACACAAAGTGTTGTAAAGCAGAGTGAAACTAACACACAACATGTCTTGGTTGCAGCTTATTATGGGATGGACAGAGACAAGGTAATGTGTGTTTTTAATACACTACCAAAATATCAAATATAGTAGAATAGTAGAAAGTTCAACATAAACAAACCTCCAGTTTGGTTTAAATGCTTCCTAAGTCTTTCAATGTTGACTTTGTAGATATGTTCTCTAACAAGATTGTACTCTGTTTCTATCTTCCAGTAGTTTGGATCCTCTGCTGTGATTTTGTTCATCCAGTCCTGTTTGGATTCTGCTTTCCTGATGTTGCTGTCATAGTAACTCACCTCAACTTCATCAACATAACCAACACTCACATACTCTGGGAAGTTTGGAACTTGAGAGCATGCGGTTAGGAAATACTGCAGCGTGTGAATCACTGAAAGACAAAACAACATTTGATTCTTGACTTTCATGTTGAACAATTCCTATTTGAAATGATGCTGTCTTCATTTCAACTTCAAACACGGCTGCTTCTCCCAGTAAACAATCACTTCCTGTTCCAGGAGACAATAACAGCGTGTGTCTTTGATGTCATGCATCTCACATTTCTACCTCACTTTAAGACCACACACATGAACAACTGCACTTATTTCAAGTGTCAAATAAATAGATGACATTATTGCCGGCAGAGAAGTGAAAGTTGTTTTTCCAGGTGAGGGGAAGTTCCAACTAGTGATGTCACTGCCAAAGCATGGAAATATAGCACCGCCTGATGGAATGTTGGCAATGGAATACAACAACAATATTATAATACTCTTCTTTTACATATTAGGACTATTACCGGTAAAAAGCATTTAAGAATCATATTGAGTCACTTTTTAGACTTAAGAGTTCATCTTTCATGTTTTTTTCTTCTCTTTTATTGTAATTAGACGTGTGTACTGTTATTTTGTATTTTTATTTTTCCTTTCTTTTATTTGTAAATAAATGTGTGCATTATTATTTTACTTTGAACTTTTGAAAAGAGGATCCCTATTTGCCGTTTGTGCGTCGGCTAATGGGGATCCTCAATAAACAAACAATAAACAATAATCCATCCATCCATTTCCTACCGCTTGTCCCTTTGGGGTCAATTATATCCATTATTTCAGAATAATTCCCACCAATAAAGTGATTTTTGTGTACATTAAATAATTCTGATCTACATCTCATCTTATAACTGATACTCCTGATTGTTTCCTGGATTAATTATTGTCATTTTCCTATTTAAAAGTGAAACCGACGTTTGCGGAAATGCTAAAGTAAAAAGTTGGATGTATGTTGCTGTTAAAGTGAGACAACTTGAACAAGTTTGACTCGTTCAAAGTTTGAGCAACAAAAGAAGATGCAAACTATTGACTGATGAGAAGAGAAGAGCGTCAATAATAATGAGAAGAAATAAAAGAGAGTATTTTGTATGGACTGAGCATGTAGGAATGAGGTGTATAAAGTTGTAAAGAAAGTGGACTTACCAGGCGTCACGCTGTGTGTTTGTACAACTAGGAGGAAGAAGCAAAGCAAGTTCATCATTAAATGTCACAAAAGTGCGGAAGTCCAGAAAAAACAAAGTTTCTAGTTTTAATCCTCAGAGAAAAGCAAGGCGACGACAACTTGCTTGACGAGTAAACATGAAATGGACGCCAAGGCGGAAACCAGATTTTATATCAAATCTCCCCTGAGCCAATGAGAATTGTACACGTCATTGTCACCAGGTAAGCTGGTTTGCTTTGCGCACACATTTGCTAACGGCTGATTTCGGGGAAATCACGTGACTTGAAATCACTTCCTGGAGGAGGATAGAAATATTTGACAGCAAGGCAGTTCCTCCACTGCAGCTAACACATGAATATTAACTCCATAAAAGTCATGTCATCATTACAAGAATAAAAGTGTCCGAGGTGATGTCATGTTTCTTGAAGCAGCTTTATTATAATACACACACTAACTTTATAGGAACAATACACAACAACTAGATGAACATTTTACATAAGTGATATTGTAGCGTCTAAGTCAGGGGTCAGCAACCTTTTTGAAACCAAGAGCTACTTCTTGGGTACTGATTAATGCCAAGGGCTACCAGTTTGATACACACTTAAACAAATTGCCAGAAATAGCCAATCTGCTCAATTTACCTTTAATAAATAAATCTATGTATATAAAAAAATGGGTATTTCTGTCTGTCATTCCGTCGTACATTTTTTTTCCTTTTACGGAAGGTTTTTTGTAGAGAATAAATGATGAAAAAAAAACACTTACTTAAACGGTTTAAAAGAGGAGAAAACGGGAAAAAAAAAAGAAAATTAAATTTTGAAACATAGTTTATCTTCAATTTCGACTCTTTAAAATTCAAAATCCAATGGAAAAAAAGAAGAGAAAAACTGACTACTTCGAATCATTTTGAAAAAATTAAAAAAAGAATTTAAGGAACATGATTAGTAATTTTTCCTGATTAAGATTAATTTTTGAGTTTTGATGACATGTTTTAAATAGGTTAAAATCCAATCTGCACTTTGTTAGAATATATAACAAATTGGACCAAGCTATATTTCTAACAAAGACAAATCAGTTTCTTTTAGATTTTCCAGAACAAAAAATTTAAAAGAAATTCAAAATACTTTGAAATAAGATTTAAATTTGATTCTACAGATTTTCTAGATTTGCCAGAATATTTTTTTATTTATTTTAATCATAATAAGTTTCACAAATATTCTTCGTTGAAAAAACTGAATCTATTATAAAGAATTAAATTAAAATGTATTTATTATTCTTTATAATATTAAAATGAATATACTTGAACATTGATTTAAATTGTCAGGAAAGAAGAGGAAGGAATTTAAAAGGTAAAAAGGTATATGTGTTTAAAAATCATTTTGAAGGTTGTATTTTTTCTCTAAGATTGTCTTTCTGAAAGTAATAAAAAGCAAAGTAAAAAATAAATGAATTTATTTATGTCAGACATGGATTATTTGTGCTCCTTCGACGCAGAGGGATTACAGGACGAGCCAGGCGTGAATTCAGGTACATGTGTTTTATTTATACTCAAAATACAATAAATAAGGCAAAACAAAAAGCGCGCTCGATGGCGGATAATAATCTATACTAAAACTTAGAACAAAAACAGCACAATGGCAATACTATCTATAAACAAACAAAAGATACTATCAAAGGCATAGATACAAACACAAACTTACTTGGCGTGGATGAATCGAAAAGCATGGCATAAAGTATGAAAGGCAATGAAAGCGAAGTTCCCAGACTGATGAACAGAAAGAAAAATGACTTAAATACTAGCTGTGATCATCAGGAACTGGTGCGGGACTGAGGGCAGGGGCGTGACAAGGTGGGCACTAATGTGTTGGCATGGAAACAAACAAAACCAGGAAGTGCAAAACGTGACAATGTCCAAAATCAAAACAAAACATGATCCATAGGTGTGACAATTTAAACAAGTGAAGACCAAGTCTTTCAAATATTTTCTTGGATTTTCAAATTCTATGAGTTTTGTCTCTCTTAGAAATAAAAATGTCGAGCAAAGCGAGACCAGCTTGCTGGTAAATAAATAAAGTTTAAAAAAATAGAAGCAGCTCACTGGTAAGTGCTGCTATTTGAGCTATTTTTAGAACAGGCCAGCGGGCGACTCATCTTGGTCTAGAGTCCCATTAGGCTTCTGTTTATTTACCTGAATCCGTGCAGAAAAGGTTTAGCAACAAGTATGAAAGCGATCATTAAAAATAGATATTTAAAATGGGATGGAGTGGATTTTTGTACTCTTGATAAAAATATTGTTTTTAAAGATTTAAAGCATTTATGATCAGCAAGACGTTACTGCTCGCTGCGACCTCACTTCATGTGACACTCACAAGGATTTAGAGAAGAAAGCATTAGATGCACCAATGTCTTTACATCTGAGGACTCCACTAATTAAACATTCATCCCTGAAAGACAAAGTTGGATTTATTGGTGCTGCTGAGATGGTGACGCTAATGAGGAAAAGGATAACTTTGTTTGCAGTTGATTTCCTGCTACAAATAATAGTCTCATCTACAATTCATCGTTGGGACTTAAACTTAAAAAAAATGATACCAAAGATGTATTTTAATGAGTCACTCATTTAATCACATCAAGGATTGTTTGTTACATTTGTTCACCTTCATAAATCATGTGCTGTGTGTTGATAATTGAAAATATGAAATGAAGAGAAACATTTTAATTGTTTCATCTTTTATATAGGCATAAGGCATTTCAAGAAATGCAATATTAATTACTATATATGTATATGTCAATAAGAATGTAAGATGAGGGTGCTAATGCACAATCTTATGTATGTACTCTTCTCTTCTTATAAACAGGAGGCTGCAACAACAATGCCAACACACAGCAATTCCACTCAATCTACGCCAAGCTGGCTGTACACTGTGGCATTGAAGCCAGCAAAACTGGAAATGCCACAACTAAGATCCTCCCGATGACGAAGGACTCCGAGGACAGCATTCCAGGTGCCTTTAAGGTGGTGCCAAGAGTTCTTGTCCAGCACGACTATGCCAAGTGGACGCCACCTCAGAACTGTCCGTGTCACATACATTGGTGGCTGGGTGGTAAGAAACATTCTCACCAGGCTAACATGTCACACATGTAGATTTATCTTAGTTACACAAGTTCTCACACAGTCATACCACTTATTAAAATGAATAAACAATGGCGGACTTGTTATGTCTTCCATGAATATTCATGGTGTCAAGGTGTGCAGGTTGCAGCATGTACAAGTTGAACAATAGGGTCCCAGAATAGAGCCCTGAGGAACCCCACAGGTCATAGCCATTTGGTCAGAAACACCGTTAGCAATTCTAAGAAGTGGATATTCCCACCCAGTTTTGTAACCTCTGTAATAAGATGGAATGGTCAACTGTGTCAAAGGCAGCCCTCAGGTCCAGCAGAACCAAGACTGAGACTTGTCCTGCATCTGTTTACAGGCAGACATCATTTGTCACCTTATCACTGTTTCAGTGCTGTGGTGGGACCTAAAGACTGATTGGAAAGTATCAAACACATTGTTGAACAGGAGAAAGTCACCAAGCTTTTGCTAGTGATGTACGGATCGATACTGAAATTTCAATACCAGCTCTTTATGCTCTAATATTGATTCTCAAGTCAAAATATTGATATTTTAGTTATTTGAGATCATGTATATCATTAACATGAACACAGTGTAAAGTTACTAAATCACTGAGATCTTGTCCAAATGAAACGTGATTGGTGGGAACTACTTCTTCTCCCGCAGAGGTAAGTACGTAGCGCAGCGGCACATTGTGCTGTGCTCAGTCTTTCAGAATTTCCGGCAAGTAAATTGTGTCAGTCAGTATTCTAAAACAGCAAGTGTATGTTTCCTTTTATGTAGACTATTTGAAGACACTTCATACAGAGTTGAATATAGACAAGATAATGCATTTAGTGCAGAATAACACTACTATTTGTTTCGCCCTCTGACTTTATATCATTTGAAGATGATTCCCCAAGATCAGCAGCACTCAAAACACACTACTTTTTAAATATTACCAGTTCCATTAAGTATACTTGCGCAAAGTATCAGCATCGGACCCGTATTGCCGATACCAGCCTGGATATTACTTGGTATCGGTTCTGAATAAAAATCAGTGGTATTGCACATCACCAGAATTGGGAGACACCTTTTCCCAGGACTTTTCCCAAAATTGTCAGGTTTGATATGGGCAGATGGTTGTTCAGCACTGTGGCATAAAGACAATTACTTTTACAATTACTAAGGTTGTGTAATAACCAGTGCGTATAAAATGATTGGTGTTTACGGCGGTCACTCACCCTGTCTGGTCAACACGTACGTGCAGAGAACACGTGCACACGTACAAAAGCAGTCCAAGAGAGGCCTCAAACAATTTGCAATCATGTTATTGTTAAGATAGGATTTAAACTTAATTGAACTATCCAAAGACTATTATTAGCTAACAACAGCCACATCTAATGCATGTGTTACGCAGGTATGTAGTTACATCATTACATCCAAATGACTATTATTAGCTAACAACAGCCACATGTAATGCATGTGTTACGCAGGTATGTAGTTACATCATTACATCCAAATGACTATTATTAGCTAACAACTAATGCATGTGTTACGCAGGTATGTAGTTACATCATTACATCCAAATGACTATTATTAGCTAACAACAGCCACAGCTAATGCATGTGTTACGCAGGCATGTAGTTACATCATTACATCCAAATGACTATTATTAGCTAACAACAGCCACATGTAATGCATGTGTTACGCAGGTATGTAGTTACATCATTACATCCAAATGACTATTATTAGCTAACAACTAATGCATGTGTTACGCAGGTATGTAGTTACATCATTACATCCAAATGACTATTATTAGCTAACAACTAATGCATGTGTTACGCAGGTATGTAGTTACATCATTACATCCAAATGACTATTATTAGCTAACAACAGCCACATGTAATGCATGTGTTACGCAGGTATGTAGTTACATCATTACATCCAAATGACTATTATTAGCTAACAACAGCCACATGTAATGCATGTGTTACGCAGGTATGTAGTTACATCATTACATCCAAATGACTATTATTAGCTAACAACTAATGCATGTGTTACGCAGGTATGTAGTTACATCATTACATCCAAATGACTATTATTAGCTAACAACTAATGCATGTGTTACGCAGGTATGTAGTTACATCATTACATCCAAATGACTATTATTAGCTAACAACAGCCACATGTAATGCATGTGTTACGCAGGTATGTAGTTACATCATTACATCCAAATGACTATTATTAGCTAACAACTAATGCATGTGTTACGCAGGTATGTAGTTACATCATTACATCCAAATGACTATTATTAGCTAGCAACTAATGCATGTGTTACGCAGGTATGTAGTTACATCATTACATCCAAATGACTATTATTAGCTAACAACTAATGCATGTGTTACGCAGGTATGTAGTTACATCATTACATCCAAATGACTATTATTAGCTAACAACTAATGCATGTGTTACGCAGGTATGCAGTTACATCTTTACATCCAAATGACTATTATTAGCTAACAACTAATGCATGTGTTACGCAGGTATGTAGTTACATCATTACATCCAAATGACTATTAGCTAACAACTAATGCATGTGTTACACAGGTATGTAGTTACATCATTACATCCAAATGACTATTATTAGCTAACAACTAATGCATGTGTTACGCAGGTATGTAGTTACATCATTACATCCAAATGACTATTATTAGCTAACAACTAATGCATGTGTTACGCAGGTATGTAGTTACATCATTACATCCAAATGACTATTATTAGCTAGCAACTAATGCATGTGTTACGCAGGTATGTAGTTACATCATTACATCCAAATGACTATTATTAGCTAACAACTAATGCATGTGTTACGCAGGTATGCAGTTACATCATTACATCCAAATGACTATTATTAGCTAACAACTAATGCATGTGTTACGCAGGTATGTAGTTACATCATTACATCCAAATGACTATTATTAGCTAACAACAGCCACATGTAATGCATGTGTTACGCAGGTATGTAGTTACATCATTACATCCAAATGACTATTATTAGCTAACAACTAATGCATGTGTTACGCAGGTATGTAGTTACATCATTACATCCAAATGACTATTATTAGCTAACAACTAATGCATGTGTTACGCAGGTATGTAGTTACATCATTACATCCAAATGACTATTATTAGCTAACAACTAATGCATGTGTTACGCAGGTATGTAGTTACATCATTACATCCAAATGACTATTATTAGCTAACAACTAATGCATGTGTTACGCAGGTATGCAGTTACATCATTACATCCAAATGACTATTATTAGCTAACAACTAATGCATGTGTTACGCAGGTATGTAGTTACATCATTACATCCAAATGACTATTATTAGCTAACAACAGCCACATGTAATGCATGTGTTACGCAGGTATGTAGTTACATCATTACATCCAAATGACTATTATTAGCTAACAACTAATGCATGTGTTACGCAGGTATGTAGTTACATCATTACATCCAAATGACTATTATTAGCTAGCAACTAATGCATGTGTTACGCAGGTATGTAGTTACATCATTACATCCAAATGACTATTATTAGCTAACAACTAATGCATGTGTTACGCAGGTATGCAGTTACATAATTACATCCAAATGACTATTATTAGCTAACAACTAATGCATGTGTTACGCAGGTATGTAGTTACATCATTACATTCAAATGACTATTAGCTAACAACTAATGCATGTGTTACACAGGTATGTAGTTACATCATTACATCCAAATGACTATTATTAGCTAACAACTAATGCATGTGTTACGCAGGTATGTAGTTACATCATTACATCCAAATGACTATTATTAGCTAACAACTAATGCATGTGTTACGCAGGTATGTAGTTACATCATTACATCCAAATGACTATTATTAGCTAGCAACTAATGCATGTGTTACGCAGGTATGCAGTTACATCATTACATCCAAATGACTATTATTAGCTAACAACTAATGCATGTGTTACGCAGGTATGTAGTTACATCATTACATCCAAATGACTATTATTAGCTAGCAACTAATGCATGTGTTACGCAGGTATGCAGTTACATCATTACATCCAAATGACTATTATTAGCTAACAACTAATGCATGTGTTACGCAGGTATGTAGTTACATCATTACATCCAAATGACTATTAGCTAACAACTAATGCATGTGTTACGCAGGTATGTAGTTACATCATTACATCCAAATGACTATTATTAGCTAACAACTAATGCATGTGTTACGCAGGTATGTAGTTACATCATTACATCCAAATGACTATTATTAGCTAACAACTAATGCATGTGTTACGCAGGTATGTAGTTACATCATTACATCCAAATGACTATTATTAGCTAGCAACTAATGCATGTGTTACGCAGGTATGCAGTTACATCATTACATCCAAATGACTATTATTAGCTAACAACTAATGCATGTGTTACGCAGGTATGTAGTTACATCATTACATCCAAATGACTATTAGCTAACAACTAATGCATGTGTTACGCAGGTATGTAGTTACATCATTACATCCAAATGACTATTATTAGCTAACAACTAATGCATGTGTTACGCAGGTATGTAGTTAGATCATTACATCCAAATGACTATTATTAGCTAACAACAGCCACATGTAATGCATGTGTTACGCAGGTATATAGTTACATCATTACATCCAAATGACTATTATTAGCTAACAACAGCCACATGTAATGCATGTGTTACGCAGGTATGTGGTTACATCATTACATCCAAATGACTATTATTAGCTAACAACAGCCACATGTAATGCATGTGTTACGCAGGTATATAGTTACATCATTACATCCAAATGACTATTATTAGCTAACAACAGCCACATGTAATGCATGTGTTACGCAGGTATGTAGTTACATCATTACATCCAAATGACTATTATTAGCTAACAACAGCCACATGTAATGCATGTGTTACGCAGGTATGTAGTTACATCATTACATCCAAATGACTATTAGCTAACAACTAATGCATGTGTTACGCAGGTATGTAGTTACATCATTACATCCAAATGACTATTATTAGCTAACAACTAATGCATGTGTTACGCAGGTATGTAGTTACATCATTACATCCAAATGACTATTATTAGCTAACAACTAATGCATGTGTTACGCAGGTATGTAGTTACATCATTACATCCAAATGACTATTATTAGCTAGCAACTAATGCATGTGTTACGCAGGTATGTAGTTACATCATTACATCCAAATGACTATTATTAGCTAACAACTAATGCATGTGTTACGCAGGTATGCAGTTACATCATTACATCCAAATGACTATTATTAGCTAACAACTAATGCATGTGTTACGCAGGTATGTAGTTACATCATTACATCCAAATGACTATTATTAGCTAACAACAGCCACATGTAATGCATGTGTTACGCAGGTATGTAGTTACATCATTACATCCAAATGACTATTATTAGCTAACAACTAATGCATGTGTTACGCAGGTATGTAGTTACATCATTACATCCAAATGACTATTATTAGCTAACAACTAATGCATGTGTTACGCAGGTATGTAGTTACATCATTACATCCAAATGACTATTATTAGCTAACAACTAATGCATGTGTTACGCAGGTATGTAGTTACATCATTACATCCAAATGACTATTATTAGCTAACAACTAATGCATGTGTTACGCAGGTATGCAGTTACATCATTACATCCAAATGACTATTATTAGCTAACAACTAATGCATGTGTTACGCAGGTATGTAGTTACATCATTACATCCAAATGACTATTATTAGCTAACAACAGCCACATGTAATGCATGTGTTACGCAGGTATGTAGTTACATCATTACATCCAAATGACTATTATTAGCTAACAACTAATGCATGTGTTACGCAGGTATGTAGTTACATCATTACATCCAAATGACTATTATTAGCTAGCAACTAATGCATGTGTTACGCAGGTATGTAGTTACATCATTACATCCAAATGACTATTATTAGCTAACAACTAATGCATGTGTTACGCAGGTATGCAGTTACATAATTACATCCAAATGACTATTATTAGCTAACAACTAATGCATGTGTTACGCAGGTATGTAGTTACATCATTACATTCAAATGACTATTAGCTAACAACTAATGCGTGTGTTACACAGGTATGTAGTTACATCATTACATCCAAATGACTATTATTAGCTAACAACTAATGCATGTGTTACGCAGGTATGTAGTTACATCATTACATCCAAATGACTATTATTAGCTAACAACTAATGCATGTGTTACGCAGGTATGTAGTTACATCATTACATCCAAATGACTATTATTAGCTAACAACTAATGCATGTGTTACGCAGGTATGTAGTTACATCATTACATCCAAATGACTATTATTAGCTAGCAACTAATGCATGTGTTACGCAGGTATGCAGTTACATCATTACATCCAAATGACTATTATTAGCTAACAACTAATGCATGTGTTACGCAGGTATGTAGTTACATCATTACATCCAAATGACTATTAGCTAACAACTAATGCATGTGTTACGCAGGTATGTAGTTACATCATTACATCCAAATGACTATTATTAGCTAACAACTAATGCATGTGTTACGCAGGTATGTAGTTACATCATTACATCCAAATGACTATTATTAGCTAACAACTAATGCATGTGTTACGCAGGTATGTAGTTACATCATTACATCCAAATGACTATTATTAGCTAACAACTAATGCATGTGTTACGCAGGTATGTAGTTACATCATTACATCCAAATGACTATTATTAGCTAGCAACTAATGCATGTGTTACGCAGGTATGTAGTTACATCATTACATCCAAATGACTATTATTAGCTAACAACAGCCACATGTAATGCATGTGTTACGCAGGTATATAGTTACATCATTACATCCAAATGACTATTATTAGCTAACAACAGCCACATGTAATGCATGTGTTACGCAGGTATGTGGTTACATCATTACATCCAAATGACTATTATTAGCTAACAACAGCCACATGTAATGCATGTGTTACGCAGGTATATAGTTACATCATTACATCCAAATGACTATTATTAGCTAACAACAGCCACATGTAATGCATGTGTTACGCAGGTATGTAGTTACATCATTACATCCAAATGACTATTATTAGCTAACAACAGCCACATGTAATGCATGTGTTACGCAGGTATGTAGTTACATCATTACATCCAAATGACTATTATTAGCTAACAACTAATGCATGTGTTACGCAGGTATGTAGTTACATCATTACATCCAAATGACTATTATTAGCTAACAACTAATGCATGTGTTACGCAGGTATGTAGTTACATCATTACATCCAAATGACTATTATTAGCTAGCAACTAATGCATGTGTTACGCAGGTATGTAGTTACATCATTACATCCAAATGACTATTATTAGCTAACAACTAATGCATGTGTTACGCAGGTATGCAGTTACATCATTACATCCAAATGACTATTATTAGCTAACAACTAATGCATGTGTTACGCAGGTATGTAGTTACATCATTACATCCAAATGACTATTATTAGCTAACAACAGCCACATGTAATGCATGTGTTACGCAGGTATGTAGTTACATCATTACATCCAAATGACTATTATTAGCTAACAACTAATGCATGTGTTACGCAGGTATGTAGTTACATCATTACATCCAAATGACTATTATTAGCTAACAACTAATGCATGTGTTACGCAGGTATGTAGTTACATCATTACATCCAAATGACTATTATTAGCTAACAACTAATGCATGTGTTACGCAGGTATGTAGTTACATCATTACATCCAAATGACTATTATTAGCTAACAACTAATGCATGTGTTACGCAGGTATGCAGTTACATCATTACATCCAAATGACTATTATTAGCTAACAACTAATGCATGTGTTACGCAGGTATGTAGTTACATCATTACATCCAAATGACTATTATTAGCTAACAACAGCCACATGTAATGCATGTGTTACGCAGGTATGTAGTTACATCATTACATCCAAATGACTATTATTAGCTAACAACTAATGCATGTGTTACGCAGGTATGTAGTTACATCATTACATCCAAATGACTATTATTAGCTAACAACTAATGCATGTGTTACGCAGGTATGTAGTTACATCATTACATCCAAATGACTATTATTAGCTAACAACTAATGCATGTGTTACGCAGGTATGTAGTTACATCATTACATCCAAATGACTATTATTAGCTAACAACTAATGCATGTGTTACGCAGGTATGCAGTTACATAATTACATCCAAATGACTATTATTAGCTAACAACTAATGCATGTGTTACGCAGGTATGTAGTTACATCATTACATTCAAATGACTATTAGCTAACAACTAATGCGTGTGTTACACAGGTATGTAGTTACATCATTACATCCAAATGACTATTATTAGCTAACAACTAATGCATGTGTTACGCAGGTATGTAGTTACATCATTACATCCAAATGACTATTATTAGCTAACAACTAATGCATGTGTTACGCAGGTATGTAGTTACATCATTACATCCAAATGACTATTATTAGCTAACAACTAATGCATGTGTTACGCAGGTATGTAGTTACATCATTACATCCAAATGACTATTATTAGCTAGCAACTAATGCATGTGTTACGCAGGTATGCAGTTACATCATTACATCCAAATGACTATTATTAGCTAACAACTAATGCATGTGTTACGCAGGTATGTAGTTACATCATTACATCCAAATGACTATTAGCTAACAACTAATGCATGTGTTACGCAGGTATGTAGTTACATCATTACATCCAAATGACTATTATTAGCTAACAACTAATGCATGTGTTACGCAGGTATGTAGTTACATCATTACATCCAAATGACTATTATTAGCTAACAACTAATGCATGTGTTACGCAGGTATGTAGTTACATCATTACATCCAAATGACTATTATTAGCTAACAACTAATGCATGTGTTACGCAGGTATGTAGTTACATCATTACATCCAAATGACTATTATTAGCTAGCAACTAATGCATGTGTTACGCAGGTATGTAGTTACATCATTACATCCAAATGACTATTATTAGCTAACAACTAATGCATGTGTTACGCAGGTATGCAGTTACATCATTACATCCAAATGACTATTATTAGCTAACAACTAATGCATGTGTTACGCAGGTATGTAGTTACATCATTACATCCAAATGACTATTAGCTAACAACTAATGCATGTGTTACGCAGGTATGTAGTTACATCATTACATCCAAATGACTATTATTAGCTAACAACTAATGCATGTGTTACGCAGGTATGTAGTTACATCATTACATCCAAATGACTATTATTAGCTAACAACAGCCACATGTAATGCATGTGTTACGCAGGTATATAGTTACATCATTACATCCAAATGACTATTATTAGCTAACAACAGCCACATGTAATGCATGTGTTACGCAGGTATGTAGTTACATCATTACATCCAAATGACTATTATTAGCTAACAACAGCCACATGTAATGCATGTGTTACGCAGGTATATAGTTACATCATTACATCCAAATGACTATTATTAGCTAACAACAGCCACATGTAATGCATGTGTTACGCAGGTATGTAGTTACATCATTACATCCAAATGACTATTATTAGCTAACAACAGCCACATGTAATGCATGTGTTACGCAGGTATGTAGTTACATCATTACATTCAAATGACTATTAGCTAACAACTAATGCATGTGTTACACAGGTATGTAGTTACATCATTACATCCAAATGACTATTATTAGCTAACAACTAATGCATGTGTTACGCAGGTATGTAGTTACATCATTACATCCAAATGACTATTATTAGCTAACAACTAATGCATGTGTTACGCAGGTATGTAGTTACATCATTACATCCAAATGACTATTATTAGCTAGCAACTAATGCATGTGTTACGCAGGTATGCAGTTACATCATTACATCCAAATGACTATTATTAGCTAACAACTAATGCATGTGTTACGCAGGTATGTAGTTACATCATTACATCCAAATGACTATTAGCTAACAACTAATGCATGTGTTACGCAGGTATGTAGTTACATCATTACATCCAAATGACTATTATTAGCTAACAACTAATGCAAGTGTTACGCAGGTATGTAGTTACATCATTACATCCAAATGACTATTAATAGCTAACAACTAATGCATGTGTTACGCAGGTATGCAGTTACATCATTACATCCAAATGACTATTATTAGCTAACAACAGCCACATGTAATGCATGTGTTACGCAGGTATGTAGTTACATCATTACATCCAAATGACTATTATTAGCTAACAACTAATGCATGTGTTACGCAGGTATGTAGTTACATCATTACATCCAAATGACTATTATTAGCTAACAACTAATGCATGTGTTACGCAGGTATGTAGTTACATCATTACATCCAAATGACTATTATTAGCTAACAACAGCCACATGTAATGCATGTGTTACGCAGGTATGTAGTTACATCATTACATCCAAATGACTATTATTAGCTAGCAACTAATGCATGTGTTACGCAGGTATGCAGTTACATCATTACATCCAAATGACTATTATTAGCTAACAACTAATGCATGTGTTACGCAGGTATGTAGTTACATCATTACATCCAAATGACTATTAGCTAACAACTAATGCATGTGTTACGCAGGTATGTAGTTACATCATTACATCCAAATGACTATTATTAGCTAACAACTAATGCATGTGTTACGCAGGTATGTAGTTACATCATTACATCCAAATGACTATTATTAGCTAACAACAGCCACATGTAATGCATGTGTTACGCAGGTATATAGTTACATCATTACATCCAAATGACTATTATTAGCTAACAACAGCCACATGTAATGCATGTGTTACGCAGGTATGTAGTTACATCATTACATCCAAATGACTATTATTAGCTAACAACAGCCACATGTAATGCATGTGTTACGCAGGTATATAGTTACATCATTACATCCAAATGACTATTATTAGCTAACAACAGCCACATGTAATGCATGTGTTACGCAGGTATGTAGTTACATCATTACATCCAAATGACTATTATTAGCTAACAACAGCCACATGTAATGCATGTGTTACGCAGGTATGTAGTTACATTCGTACATTCAAATGACTATTAGCTAACAACTAATGCATGTGTTACACAGGTATGTAGTTACATCATTACATCCAAATGACTATTATTAGCTAACAACTAATGCATGTGTTACGCAGGTATGTAGTTACATCATTACATCCAAATGACTATTATTAGCTAACAACTAATGCATGTGTTACGCAGGTATGTAGTTACATCATTACATCCAAATGACTATTATTAGCTAGCAACTAATGCATGTGTTACGCAGGTATGCAGTTACATCATTACATCCAAATGACTATTATTAGCTAACAACTAATGCATGTGTTACGCAGGTATGTAGTTACATCATTACATCCAAATGACTATTAGCTAACAACTAATGCATGTGTTACGCAGGTATGTAGTTACATCATTACATCCAAATGACTATTATTAGCTAACAACTAATGCATGTGTTACGCAGGTATGTAGTTACATCATTACATCCAAATGACTATTATTAGCTAACAACTAATGCATGTGTTACGCAGGTATGTAGTTACATCATTACATCCAAATGACTATTATTAGCTAACAACTAATGCATGTGTTACGCAGGTATGTAGTTACATCATTACATCCAAATGACTATTATTAGCTAACAACAGCCACATGTAATGCATGTGTTACGCAGGTATGTAGTTACATCATTACATCCAAATGACTATTATTAGCTAGCAACTAATGCATGTGTTACGCAGGTATGCAGTTACATCATTACATCCAAATGACTATTATTAGCTAACAACTAATGCATGTGTTACGCAGGTATGTAGTTACATCATTACATCCAAATGACTATTAGCTAACAACTAATGCATGTGTTACGCAGGTATGTAGTTACATCATTACATCCAAATGACTATTATTAGCTAACAACTAATGCATGTGTTACGCAGGTATGTAGTTACATCATTACATCCAAATGACTATTATTAGCTAACAACAGCCACATGTAATGCATGTGTTACGCAGGTATATAGTTACATCATTACATCCAAATGACTATTATTAGCTAACAACAGCCACATGTAATGCATGTGTTACGCAGGTATGTAGTTACATCATTACATCCAAATGACTATTATTAGCTAACAACAGCCACATGTAATGCATGTGTTACGCAGGTATATAGTTACATCATTACATCCAAATGACTATTATTAGCTAACAACAGCCACATGTAATGCATGTGTTACGCAGGTATGTAGTTACATCATTACATCCAAATGACTATTATTAGCTAACAACAGCCACATGTAATGCATGTGTTACGCAGGTATGTAGTTACATCATTACATTCAAATGACTATTAGCTAACAACTAATGCATGTGTTACACAGGTATGTAGTTACATCATTACATCCAAATGACTATTATTAGCTAACAACTAATGCATGTGTTACGCAGGTATGTAGTTACATCATTACATCCAAATGACTATTATTAGCTAACAACTAATGCATGTGTTACGCAGGTATGTAGTTACATCATTACATCCAAATGACTATTATTAGCTAGCAACTAATGCATGTGTTACGCAGGTATGCAGTTACATCATTACATCCAAATGACTATTATTAGCTAACAACTAATGCATGTGTTACGCAGGTATGTAGTTACATCATTACATCCAAATGACTATTATTAGCTAGCAACTAATGCATGTGTTACGCAGGTATGCAGTTACATCATTACATCCAAATGACTATTATTAGCTAACAACTAATGCATGTGTTACGCAGGTATGTAGTTACATCATTACATCCAAATGACTATTAGCTAACAACTAATGCATGTGTTACGCAGGTATGTAGTTACATCATTACATCCAAATGACTATTATTAGCTAACAACTAATGCATGTGTTACGCAGGTATGTAGTTACATCATTACATCCAAATGACTATTATTAGCTAACAACTAATGCATGTGTTACGCAGGTATGTAGTTACATCATTACATCCAAATGACTATTATTAGCTAACAACTAATGCATGTGTTACGCAGGTATGTAGTTACATCATTACATCCAAATGACTATTATTAGCTAACAACTAATGCATGTGTTACGCAGGTATGTAGTTACATCATTACGTCCTAGAAGCTGAAAGAAGGAGGGATATGCTGTGTGAAATCAATTGGAAAGTTAGCGCCCTCTAGACATCTGTGTAAATGTTGCAAACAGCCCCTTTAAGGCCTTTGCAAATGTTCCAGTCTGAAGTGAGACCTTAACAAGATGAAGGAATTGTGCTGACAAACTGCTCAGCACAGACTTTAGACATCTAGTGGGTAACTCATCAAGGTGTGTATGTTAATGTTAGATATGTGCCGTCTCCAAGCAGAAGAACATCTTTCACCTTGGCTCTTGTTCGCTTTCTGCTGACTTGACCCATTTTATAGTTTTATTTCTGTTTATGATAGTCACATTTGGCACTTCTGCCTTGCATAGGTTAGAGTCCAAGCCAGGGATAAATTCCAAGCCAGGGTTGGTTCAGGAAGTAAAAACTAAAGCTGAAACAATTCATGCCATTGAATCGCTGTGGCCAAACTACTAAAAGTGGGAGCAGGGGAAAAGTGTGAGGCTGAATCTTCTGGTGGCAAAGCATCAAAGAAAAGGAAAGTGAAATGTGAAATCCGACACGGTAAAGCCAAACATTGACTGGACGCTTGTTTCAAGCCACTTAACCGCAGTGATTGATTACTTGTATTAGTTGATAGCACAGTACAGTACATATTCCGTATAATTGACCACTAAATGTTAACACCCAAATAAGTTTTTCGACTTGTTTAAGTTGGGGTCCACGTTAATCAAGTCATGGTAAGTGACCATCATGAAAGATAAAGATGGTACATTTCAACATGATAAGATCTGCTGCTATGAATATTACTGAGTTACCTGTTACATCTCAGGACAACAGGTGTGTACTTGTGGTTTAAAGACTACTTTACACGCTATGTCAACCTTTTCCAGCGTGTCTTTACAGTAGCAAAATGTATGTTTGAGGACTATATCAGACAACATGGGTTGCCAGAGTGTAGTCACACAGACCAGGTAGGCAATTGGAGTCAGACCTTGTAAAACACTTTGGAAAACCTTGCTGGAATAGTTACCTCTACTGCCCCCCAGTGGCCGTTAGAAAGGATGCACACATTTTGTGTTGAAGTCCTTAAAGCTGTCTTTCACTTTTTGTCTTGTCCTTTGTGTCCCAGATGAAGTCGTGAGTGGCTCGGGGGAGGATAGGCGGGACATTAGCTCGGCAACATTCTTCTTTTCTTTTTTACAAGAACTTTGCTGAGGAAGTGCAAGTGTTTGTGGGCGTTACTGTACATGTTGGTATTGTTGTACAGACTTGACCTTTAAGCTGATACTGAGGGCGACTGTGTTGACTAGTTTGATGCGTGCAAATGATTCAATGTCCAGTACTGTGGAAATATGTTTGGATATGACAATCCGTTTATTTTAAGCTATCAAACTGAAATCAAATGTAGACTATAGAACATAAAGTATGCTGACCTTGGCTTGAATGGAACATTGTCACAGCAGCGAGACCTGACCACGCACGGCACCGTCCTAAACTGTTTGTGTCCTCCATGCAATCGCCCCGAATACTCCTACCTGAACCCGATTAAATGACGTTACCATGGCAACTGCACCATAGCAACGGTCCCATCCCTGTCAACATTTCCTGGCACTCAAGAGGAAGTGGGCGGAGCAATCTGCCAAAAAGGAAATTCCGCATCAACAGAGCCAGCAATCAAATGGAGAAAACAAAATAAAAACAAAATAAACAAATAAGGAAATTTGGCTCCAACAAAATGCAAAGTAAATATCTGTAGGATGATGTACAATATTGGCTTTTGCCTGACACTCCGAACTTTGATTGATATTGATATTGTTTTGGGGATGTTTAAAAAGAAAACACATTAAACACAAAACCCAATATTGGAATTTTTTGTTTTATCCACGAATGTAAGTTCGTAAAAAAAAAATAAATAAAATAAATAAAAATAAACATCCTTCCACAAACAATTCAGCCATTTTCTCCCACTGTTATATTGCATAAAGGTCTGGGGACATACATATAAAATAATCACAACACAATCATCATACTACAAAAGAGAGTAATGAAGATAATTAATCAAATGGATTATAGAAACCCAACAAAAAAATCATGAAGTCACACATTTTAAAAATGAATAAAAGACAACTGTTTAAATGATGTATAAAGTAAATAATAAAATGTTTCCTGAAGTGGTCCAGAAGATGTTTCAGATGTGAACCAGTACATATGTATATCATATAAAGGTGATAATCTATGGGGTTATTAACAATTACAAATACAAGTATGTAATATTTTCATATTTCAAACTATGTAATTTATAAATGTAGAAGCATATCAAACAGATTGTTAGACAAACAACAATGTCACACATGTTATATGTGCTGATGTTGTTAGAAAGTCAAAATGAAAGTCTGGACAGTTTATTTCAAATCCTGCAGTTTCATTTGCTGCTGCTGTTCTCACCAGCACACTTGTGTTTCTTACACTGCTACTCATTAAAGACAGCACCGTTAAAGACAAACCGTGGATCACAAGAGGAATACTGAAGTCTTGCAAAAAGAAAAATTATCTTTACAGAAGACATTTAAAGCACAGAACCAAAGAAACTGAACACAAATATAAAACGTACCAAAATAAGTCAACACAAATAATAAAGCACTGCAAGCGAACATATTACTGTAACCTATTAGAACAACATCAAAATAGCATCCAGGGTACGTGGAAAGTTTTAAATGGTATCATTAAAAAAAAAGACATGACACATAAGGAACATCCTAGCTATTTTATAGAAAATAATCTAACTATAAATGACCCTAAAGGGATAACTGATGCTTTTAACAACTTTTTTGTAAATGTTGGACCTCATCTAGCAAATGAAATTGTACAACCTGAAAACAGTGCAAAATTTAATGAACAAACCATTCAAAACTTTTGAATCGTTTTTTATTTCCCCCCGTAAATGAAAGTGAAATCAAAACAATTGTAAATTCTCAGGAAAACAAGAAGTCAACAGACTGCTGTGACTTGGACTTTTCTCTGATCAAGGAAGTTGTTGATTTTATAGCTGTTCCCTTCACTTATATTTGCAATATTTCTTTTATAAAAGGTGTCTTCCCAAAGAAAATGAAAACGGCAAAAGTCATTCCCATCTTCAAAGTGGAGATAAGCATCAGTTCACAAACTATAGGCCTATTTCTTTACTCTCACAATTTTCAAAAGTCCTTGAAAAATTATTTGTGTCAAGACTTGACAGTTTTATTGATAAGCATCACTTGCTAAGTGAACACCAATACAGTTTTTGATCTAAGAGGTCCACTTCCATGGCAGTGATGGAAGTAGTTGAGGAGGTAACCACTGCAATTGATAAGAGGGACTTTGCTGTTGGTGTTTTTATTGACCTGAGCAAGGCCTTTGACACCATCGATCACACATTGCTTTTAAACAAAATGCAGAGGTATGGTGTCAGAGGTCTTGCTCATGATTGGTTGAAAAGTTATCTTGGTGGCAGAGAGCAGTATGTGTATATGAACAATGTAGATTCAGACTAAAAGATCATAACACATGGAGTACCCCAAGGTTCTGTACTGGGACCAAAATTGTTTTTACTATATATTAATGATATTTCCAAAATCCTTAAAAAACTCAACTGTATTCTTTTTGCTGATGATACAAGTCTGTATTATTCTGGACAAGACCTTGACCAACTCCTAGAGGTTTTAGAGGTCGAACTCCACATACTAAAGCAATGGTTTGATGGCAATAAACTATCAATCAACCTAAATAAAACTAAATATATAATTTTTGGAAATAGGAAAAATAACATACAGCGTCATATAAGAATTGATGATATGGAGATAGAAAGGGTGTATTTAATAACATTTTTGGGAATCTATATAGATGATAAATTAAATTGGAAACTGTACATAAATATACTTAAGACAAAGATGGCAAAAAATATTGCTATGTTACATAAAATTAAAAACTCTGTGAATCAAAAGGCTCTTATCATGTTATATAATTCTTTCATACTCCCATATCTTAATTATTGTGTTGAAATCTGGGGAAAGAATTACAAATCAAACATCAACTCTATATTTTTACTTCAAAAGAAAGCGATTAGAATTGTAACTTATGCGAATTATCATGACCATACCAATGCTCTGTTCATTCAATTAAAAACATTAAAACTGCACCATCTTGTTGACCTCAATACTACTATTGTGGCTTTCAAAGCTCATAACCACATGCTGCCTGGGTGTCTACAAGTGAGATTTAAACCCAGAGAGAATCCCTATGACCTCAGAGGTTCAGCTTTCTTTCAGAAAGCCAAAATAAGAACAAGCTTAAAAAGTAGATGTGTTTCTGTTAGAGGAGTTCAACTGTGGAACAGCTTGGATGATTCCTTCTAATGTTCCAGTTCCATTCACACATTGAAAAAACACTTTAAGACCAATGTCTTGAAAAAATATATCACTCTTGAATTAACATTGTAGTTAATACTATGATGAATGTTAATTAAAAATTAAACATGAGATATAAATAATAATAGAAGTACAATTGTTTGTATATATTGTATATATAATTAGTGCAAAGGTCTTATATGTACACAGGGATATTTCACATGCCTGTACTGTGTATAAAATTGAACTACGTTCATGTTGTTTATAATGTTGTTTATAATGTTGTTTATAATAAGTTGTGCAAAGGACATTTTGTAATTTTCCGAAGTTTATTTTGTACTTGAAATTGTTTACAGGGTTAGGCACAATAAGTGTTTAAGTTCAGCCTAAACCCTTTCGGTCTGTAACATTTTTAATTTTCAATCTCTGAATGTACAACTTTTTATTTTCAATCTATGAATGTACAACTGTTTGTTTGCTTTGTTGACCATTGACCGAAGAACAATAAACTTGAACTTGAACTAATTATTAGTAATAAAAGACACTTGTATATGTACATATCATGTATAATTGTGTGTGTAAACACAATAAGAGAAGAAGAATGGCGCCACATATGCTGTGTCCACATGTTGTCTGCTCACTATACATCCATTCATTGTTACCTCAGCAAACATGACGCAAAATACTTGCATATGTTTTTGAGAACGACAACGACTGAATGTTTGACGACAAACAAAAATAGAAATTTTGTATTATTACATGTTATAACATTCTTTGTACAGTAGATGACGCCCTTGTATTGTGCAAATGATCAAAGAGGGAAAAAACACCTGAAGTCTTGTGACTGACATCTATTCTGCTTTACTGGATCACACTTGGGAGAGTTTTGCATCATAATAAAGTACATTCAATACTTGTTGAAATTCCCTTTTAAAAGACTTCAAAATGTAACGCTTGCCAAAAAGTAATTTGGAGTATTGAAAAAAACATAATGAACTTCAATATGATTTATTTCATTAAAATAACTGAGATTTAGGTTGTTTTTATTCCAGAAAAGATGTGTCAGTAAGTAAATATTTTCCACATCACTTTATGTTAAGTGCCATAATGTTTAGTTATGGGCTGATTCCAGGTTTTAAAAAGGTATTGCAACAAGTCAACAGTACTGAATAAGTTGTATTATATTTTTTAATTTTTTCCAATATTGATGCAGCAACTATAAAGCAGAAAATACGTGTCAATCATTTAGAAGATACTGCAAGTCACTTTTTTGCTGGCATCATGTCGTAATTAAGGGGTTATATTTCACATAAAGTCTATTTTTTAACGTTAAGAGTACTTATAGTGCTATAATATTTTAACATATTTATGAACAATATAACAATACATAATATAAGACTACTAGATAATACAATTTATTATATCGCTTTTTTAAAGCACGAAACATCTCGCGAGAGCAGAGCAGCGGCGTCTCGTGACGTCAAGTGTGCCAACTGTCGTAAAAGCACATGGAAGAAGGACAAAGAAGTGAAGGCGGACGCTAATAAGTTAGTGTTGTTATTTGTTCGCTATGATGTAAATATTTATGTCGTAAAGAGACATATTTAATTATTTATTTCAGGGTAGAACGTCTCAGTCTGCGAGAATCTTTTCGTTACTTTGCTAGTCAGGACTATAAAGCTGAGAAGCGTCACGTGCTAGTTAGCTTAGCTTGTTAGCTTAGCCTGTTAGCTGCTAACAAAGAAACGCGGACGTTATCAACACTTCGCTAAGTAGAAATCAAATGTGAGTGTAAAGTGTTGTGATTGTGTGAAAATGTGCGAAAGAACGTGAGCAAAGTGTGAGGAGGAACTTTCCAAAAGAAAAGAGGAGGACAATCAACTACTGGACGCTGTTTTCAAGAAACATCAAGTTGTGTTACACATAAAAGGTTTGTTGACTTCTTACTCTCACATCTTTACTAACTTTATATTTGATTATTAACACTATTCTTAAACATATTGTGTATAAGAAAGTAAATTGTCTTGTGGGGATGATGCACTGCCTCCAACTCGTACCTTTTTAAATGTCTTAATACTTTTAGATACATTGCCTCTCAATTTGTAACCTGTAAATATTAAGAAGCTTACAGAATATGTTTTTCTTATTCTTATTATTATTCCACAGACATTATTACATGTCAAATTTAGAGGAAAAAAAACCCAGCATGTTTAAAGGAGATAAAATAAAAAGACTACTGAGTACATTTTGTTAATCAACTAATTCTAAATTTGATGTTATTTTAGAATGCTTAAGTGCAGTTCCCCTCTAATAATTTTGATTGACGGTACAGTTTGATGGTTGATAGGCGGAACCTTTTAATTGGCTATTGTCTACAGACGTGCACAAATTCAGAACACTCGATGTTTCCACAGACAAATACATATAAATTCTCAGATGAAACAGTCTAGAGAGCCAATTCCAATTACTAGATAGTCAAAGTTAATGTAAACTTTTCAACTATTCAACATCATCATTGTCAAATGCTTACAATTCCCGTATTTCCTTGAATTGCCACAGGGCATATAGTATGTGCCTGCCTTGAATTACTGCCGGGTCAAACTCGCTTGGCAAAATAATTAGCGCATGCTTAGTATTACCGCGGGCTTCACGGTGGCAGAGGGGTTAGTGTGTCTGCCTCACAATACGAAGGTCCTGCAGTCCTGGGTTCAAATCCAGGCTCGGGATCTTTCTGTGTGGAGTTTGCATGTTCTCCCCGGGAATGCGTGGGTTCCCGCCGGGTACTCCGGCTTCCTCCCACTTCCAAAGACATGCACCTGGGGATAGGCCCCTCCCACCTCCAAAGACATTCACCTGGGGATAGGTTGATTGGCAACACTAAATTGGCCCTAATGTGTGAATGTGAGTGTGAATGTTGTATGTCTATCTGTGTTGGCCCCGCGATGAGGTGGCGACTTGTCCAGGGTGTACCCCGCCTTCCGCCCGATTGTAGCTGAGATAGGCGCCAGCGCCCCCCGCGACCCCAAAAGGGAATAAGCGGTAGGAAATGGATGGATGGATGGATAGTATCACCGCCTGGTCAAACTCATGACGTCACGAGTGATCATTCTGAAAATGGAGGAGGCTGATTTCAATACCTGTAATTTTAAATCGCATAAAGGGAAGAAGATTAAGAGCTATTCAGTAAGATTTAAGGTCCAAGCTTACATCACACTCAAATTTTTACTGCATGCCTTTGGTAAGTGCCGGAAGGAGAAGAGGTTTTAAAATAATTAGCGCATGCTTACTTTTACCGCATCCCTTTTGATAAGCGCAGGAGTGAGAAGATGTTTTAAATTAATTAGCGCCCCGGCGGAAATTCAAGGAAATACGGTATACAGTATGTATACAGACAAAATTACCAGAAATATCATTTTGTATTTCAACTATTTTCCCTCAAAGAAGCTTTGAGGCTATAATGTGTGTTTTTTTTATTACTCGATTAATTGAGCAAATAAATCAATGGATTAGTTGATTACTAAGATAATGGATAGCTGCAGCACTAATTATATGTGATCATGTGGGATCTCTTTGTGCAGCCCTTTGAGACACTCGTGATTTAGGGCTATAAAAGTAAACATTGATTGATTGATTCATAAAAACGAGACCGTTTAGCCACACACTATTTATTAGAGGTTTATGTCAGTGGCGTGTAGACTTTTTTTGAAGCAGTGTAACATTGAATCTGGTCTGGTTTTATTATTTATGTATGGAAAGTCTGGAATCTATACCAAAATGTATGTTGATTCTTTTCGGTACTTTTTGATACTTTTCTAAATAAAGGGCACCACAAAAAAATGTATTACTGGCTTTATTTAAACACAAAATCTTAGGGTACATTAAACATATGTTTATCATGCAAGTCTGTACTTAAATAAAATAGTGAACATACTAGACAACTTGTCTTTTAGTAGTAAGTAAACAAACAAAGGCTCCTAATTTAGTCTGCTGACATATGCAGTAACATATTGTGTCTTTTATATTCTATTATTTTGTCAAAATTATTAAGGACAAGTGGTAGAAAATTAATTATTAATCTACTTGTTCATTTACTGTCAATGTCTGCTTGCTTTATATCTTAACATGTTTTATCTACACTTCTGTTAAAATGTAATAATCACTTGTTCCTCTGTTGCTTGATACTTTACATCAGTTTTGGATGATACCACAAATTAGTGTATCAATCCGATACCAAGTAGTTACAGGATCATACATTGGTCATATTCAAAGTCCTCATGTGTCCAGGGACATATTTCCTGACTTTATAAATATAATATGAAATAAAAAAACTAAAGAAGATTTTGTGATGATAAATATCGATGTAATCATAGTATCGACGAGATACATTCCTGTACTTGGTGGCTTGCTTATGGTTGTCCATCGATTCGATGATGACCATCTTCTTTTATTTGTGAGTCTGCTGATGTTTGAACAGTCCGGTTCCTGGATCCACAGATGCGGTTACAGACCGGGCATGTGAAGGAGGTGCTGGGGGGAGCAGGGGTGGCTCGGCAAGCATGCCTCTTCGCACGCTTTGCTGCACGGTGTTGTGTGCGCTGTTCCTCTATATAATCCACTCCCTGTGAGGAGTGGGAGCGCCAGAGGTCTCGGCAGGAAGCAAGTTCCTCCAGTGAAGAGAGGTTGATCTGGCATCTCTTCAGTGTGGTCTTCATTTGGTCTTTGAACCGCTTCTTCTGCCCACCAGCACTGCGTTGGCCTAGGTGCAACTGACCATAGAGGATTTTGCGTGGGAGTCTATGGCTGGGCATTCGGATGACATGCCCCAACCACCTGAGTTGATGTCGGGTCATGATGGACTCCACACTGCAGCTGCCTGTGGAGTTTGAGGTTGCTGTTCTGAAAAACCCTTCTCCTTAGACGACCAAAAGATGCTGATGCTTGCTTGAGGCGGTTCTGGATCTCGTCATCCATTGAGCAGGTGTCAGACATTATGCTCCCCAGGTATTTAAAGGTGGGCACCGTGAGCAGCTGTTGCCCTGCTGCTGTGAGGGTTATTGTGGGGCTTTGTGGGAGGTCAGCACTAGACTGACAGAGTACCTCTGTCTTCTGGGTGTTGATCGTCAGTCCCATTCTGGTATATGCAGTTACAACTGCCGAGAGGATGTTTTGCAGAGCCTGTGGTGTATGGGCAACCAGGGCACAGTCATCGGCGTATTGCAGCTATATGATGGTCTCTGAGGTCCGCTTGGTAGTTGCCTGTAGCCTCCTGATGTTAAACAGGTTACCATCAAGCCTGAAGTCTGTGGTAACTCCAGCCTGCTCCTCCATACCCTACGTAGCAGTGTTGTGACACAGACGAGGAAGATATTGAAGAGAACTGGAGCCAGCACACAGCCCTGCCTCACTCCGGTTTTCACACCAAAGGGATCTGAGCGGTGTCTTCCCACTACCACTCGGGCCATCATCCCAGAATGGAACTGTGCAAGGATAGTGAGAAACTTGGGTGGACACCCAAATCTCTTCAGGACTTGCCACAGTTGGTCCCTGTTTACTTTGTCAAATACCTTTGAAAGGTCGACAAAGGCAATGAACAAGTGTTTGTGCTGCTCCCGGCATTTCTCTTGGAGCTGACGTGTCACAAAGATCATGTGAACTCTCCCCCTGTCCTTCCGAAAACCACACTGCGACTCTGGGGTGACCCGTTCTGATATTGCGGGGATGAGTCTGCGGAGCATGGCCTTGGCAAGGACCTTTCCAGTAATGGCCAACAGAGAGATACCCCTACTATTGGAGCAGATGGATTTGTCTCCTTTGTTCTTGTAGATGGTCACAATGTTGGCATCTTTCCACTGTTGCGGGACACACTCTCGTCTCCACACCTCTGAAATGTAGAGATGCAGTGTCCGTGTACAGAGGTAGCCTCCTTCCTTGTCAGGTCCAGGGGATTTATTGTTTTTCAGGGTTTTGACTGCATGCAGGATTTCTTTGAAGGTTGGGGGGAGGTCGAGATCTGGCCAGCTAGGATGTTCAGGGAGCTCTGCAAGGACAGTTGGGTCCACTGGGGTAGGCTGGTTGAGCACGGTGTTAAAATGCTCAGCCCACCGCTCCACTATCATAGCCTGATCCTTGATTAAAGATGTTCCATCAGCAGATCTAACAGGTGCCAGGGAGCAGTTTCTGGGGCCGTAGATGGTTTTCACTGCATCATAGAAACTGTGCATATCATTTCTATCAGCGTGAGACTGGATCTCATTGGCCTTTGAGATCCACCAATCATCGTTCAGTTTTCTGAGAGTTGTTTGGGCCTCAGAACGAAGGGCTTGCCATTGCCTTTTATGGAATTGGGATTGTGGGTTGTTCAGGGTGGCTCTGTGTGCCTTGTGCATTCTGTACAGGAGGGTGGAGATCTCTCCAGCATTCTGGTCAAACCAGTCCTGGTGTTTCTTAGCTTTGAAACCAATGACTTGGGCTGCAGTGTCAAAGAGGATGGTGGATAGGGAGGTCCACTTCTCATCCATCCCAGACTCTGGGGTGATCAGCGGCTCAATGTCTGCCAGCTTCTCAGCTAGGGAGCGACAGAAGTTGTCACGGGTGTCGCTGCTGGAGAGTCTGGCACAGTTGAGTGTTTTCCTCTTAGGTGCACCGTGACGTGTTAGGGGCCGAACATCCTTTCTGACCTTTGTCAGAATCATGCGGTGGTCGGTCCAGCAGTCTGCCCCTCGCATAGCTCTTGTAATGAGCACGTCCTTGAGGTCAGCCCTCTTCACGAACGCAAAGTCGATCAGGTGCCAGTGTTTGGACCTGGGATGCATCCAGGATGCCTTATATTTGTTCTTTTGTTGGAAGATGGTGTTTGTGATGGTAAGATTGTGTTCCGCACAGAGACTAAGGAGTCTCCTGCCACTGGGGTTGACTTTTCCAATGCCGTGGGCGCCTGTCACACCATTCCAGTTTTGCGTGTTCTTTCCGACTCTTGCATTGAAATCACCAAGCAGCATGATTTTGTCACTCCTCGGGATGTGACTGAAGATGTCATCGAGTGCCTTGTAGAAGCAATCCTTCTCTTCATCATTGGATGGCAGAGTTGGTGCATAGGCACTTACCAAAGTGACTTGTCTGCATTTTGCAAGGGGGATGCGAAGAGTCATGAGCTTTTCACTGACACCCACTGGTGATTCTGTGAGCTTGAGCAGAAGGCTGTTCTTGATTGCAAAACCAACTCCGTGAAGGTGTGGTCCGCCCATGGGGTATCCTTTCCAAAAGAATGTATAACCCTCTCTTACTTCATTGAGTGAGCCTTCCTCGAGGAATCGGGTCTCACTGAGTGCTGCCACATCCACATTGTAGGGCTTTAGCTCGCTGGCAACAAGTGCTGTTCTGCGCTGTGGTCTGTCCGGACTGGCATCCAGGAGTGTCCTTATGTTCCAAGCTGCAATTCTAAATGGTATAATCTTTGTATTTCGACCGCGTAATGGAATGTCCCGACAGGTGCGGTTTCCTGCCCGGGTACTGTGTTGAGTGGGCAATCTTTAGGCCACCTTTTCTAGGCCTTCCCCCAATTGGGGTGAGCAGTGCGGTCCCTAAATAGGGGCTGCTCAGACGCACAGGAGTCTGCCGGAAACAGCTGCCACTCAATCCCAGCTGCTAACGACCATTGTCCTGTGCCGCTGACGTGCAGAGTTCCAGCTAAGAGCTTCCAGCTCATTCAAACCTGCCCCCGTTACTGGACGCTCCATCGCCGTCAGACTTTTGGGGTCGGAGACTCAGGTAAAGAAGATACCTGCGCAATGATGGTTTTTAGAGCGGCATGAAGGGTGCGCTTTTCCCAACGCCACTACCTTGATTGTAAGAAGATCGTTCCAGTGGCAAGGGAGACCCTAGACGACCGGCATCTTCTTACAGCTGCAGGAAGCTGCCGGAATCCAGGTTTTTGGGAAACCTCCTCAAAGCTTGCTGCCACCAGCTTGCTTTTCTGTCGGGGTGTGCTCCCTTAGCCTTCATCCACTTTTACAGCCATTGTGGTGCTTCTCGCTGCTACCATCTTCTGCCTGCTCCACCGTTGAGGTCTTCGGGATCACTCTTAGTCTGGCCTCTACCCTTCGACCTGTTCAACTTGGGTAACCCTGCCAGGAGTACAAGACTCCAGCCGACATAGCTCTAGGGGTCATGGAGACATGCAAAGTGCCCCACCACGATAAGGTGGTGATCCTTTGTTTACATTGTGACTCTGGTGAGCTATTGTATCTTCCTACAGTGTGTAGTAAAGCATGTTTAGCTATTCCTCATCCTGCAGTGATGATAATACTTGTAAGAAACTTACTTTATTTGTCGCCATGGAGGCGACGATTAGTGATTTAGAAGTAGCTAAAATATTGTCGACTGCAGAATGGGCTTTAGCTGCTAGCTAGCTTGCAATGTCTTAAAGCACCTCTTCCTCAGGGTGTTACAGTTATAACTTTACCTTTGTTAGTTTTAGACCAAAATGCGTCCATTCTCCTTTCTCTGTTTACACACTGTGTCTGCTTGTAAGTGCTGTGTGTGTGTGCGCTGCCGAACATGCTCCTCTGCCCGTAAACCAGCAATGACACAGCATGACAACGGGGGACAAGGGGGGACCGGTACTTTTTCGAGGCGGTATCGTACCAAATATGATTCATTAGTATCGCGGTACTATACTAATACTGGTATACAATACAACCCGAGAAAGTCATTTACAGTATGATGTGCAGGACTTCTTATTTAGATGTTATTAGATCAGTTCACTGTCATTTTCATGTAACACATGTTGTATTTGTTTTGTTCATACCACGGGTGTCAAACTCATTTTAGATGGGGGGCCACATGGAGAAAAGTCTACTCCCAAGTGGGCCGGACTGGTAAAATCACGGCACAATAACTTAAAAACAGAGACAACTTCAGATTTCACAACAAAATTAGGCATAATAATGTGTTAATTACACAACTGTATATATCGGTATCGGTTGATATCGGAATGGGTAATTAAGAGTTGGACAATATCGGAATATCGGATATCGGCAAAAAAGCCATTATCGGACATCTCTAGTCGTTATTTATACTTTCTGAATAAATTATTTGATCATGTTCATCAGTCCACTCATTGGTGTTTATTCTCAATCTATCAAGATAATAAAATATCAACATCAAATTACAGGATGTTATTTATGTAGTCTGCTAATTTTCCTCGACTGCTGCATTAACATTGTGTTTTTGTTTGTTGTTTCCCCATATGTAGCATCATCTACAACAGGGGTCGGCAACCTTTACCACTCAAAGAGCCATTTTGACCCCTTTCACTAAATAAAAAAAACAATGGGACCCACAAAAATCATTTGGAATCTTAAATGAAATAACACTGCAAACAGAGGTTTTTTTTGCTTTGTGTTATGTATAAACCAGAGGTCTCAGACACGCGGCCCGCACCTTAATATGAAAATGTAACGTTAGTGCGACCTGCAAGATTTATATGAATGCCGCTTGACGGCATCACACTAGCCAACCCTCCTAATTCTCCCGGGAGACTGTTGAATTTCAGAGCATCTATTCTCGTGAATGTCGGCTGGTTTTCACCCTGACAACAATAATAAGGGCATGCTATGATGGTGGTATCTTTAATGGCCCCTGCAACCTGTGCTAACAGCTTACCAGCCCAGTCGCATGTTGATGTGTCTGCAGTGCATACTTGTTCAACAGCCATCCAGGTCACACCGACGGTACCCGTTTAAACAACTTTAACACTCTTACTAATATGCGCCACACTGTGAACCCACACCAAAGAAGAATGACATCCGGAGAACATCTGCAGTGTAACACAACATGAACACAACCAAACAAATACCCAGAATACTATGCATCACTGACTGTTCCGGGTAGATTATACACCCCCCCCCCCCCCCCCCAACCCCGCCTACCTCAACCGACGCACAGGGGGGGGGGACATAATCCATACTTGCCAACCCTCTCGGATTTTCCGGGAGGCCCCCGAAATTCAGCGCCTCTCCCGAAAACCTCCCAGGACAAATTCATGCGGAGCTGGAAGCCACGCCCCCTCCGCGTCGACAGCCTGTTTTCACGTCCACTTTCCCACACTATAAAGATCGTGTCTGTCCAATGATGTTATAACTGCAGAATGATGGAGGGCGAGTTCTTGGTTTCTTATGTGGGTTTATTGTTAGGCAGTTTCATTAACGTCCTCCTAGCGCGGTAATAACACACCACAACAGCAGTCACGTTTTCGTCTACCGTAAAGCTGTTCGTCTGCCGTAAAGCAATGTTGTGACACTCTTAAACAGGCAATACTGCAATCTACTGTACATAGAATAGAATGTAGAATAGAATGTACTTTATTGATCCCTGGGAGAAATTCAGCTCCACAGTTCACTCACAATAAACAATTATAATGAAAAATAATATATATGATATATTACATATATGATGTATAATATATAAAAAATATACATTTATTCTACATATATTCTACATTCTAGGAGCTTTGCTGGACTTCTTCTCTCTGACACCACCAACAGGATCACCACTGCCAGCTTCAGAGTTTCACACAGTTTTATTTTCCTTTTCCACACAACAGTTGGACTTCTGCTTTACAGCTCCGATACAACAGTTCTCGTCCTGCTGTGCAGCTCTCTGCCTCCTTCCTCCCTCATGGTCTCCAGGGCTGCCAAATAAAGGAACTGGTGATTAGATAACTCATTCCAGCTGAGGTATCCACTCACCTGTTGCCGCTTCGTGGCCGGCCCCTGCACATACCCCACCCGCAGGGAACGCATGCATCACGCCCCTCTCCACATCAAGTATTTTTTATATATTTATGTATGTATATATATATATATATATATATATATATATATATAAAATAGTTGACTCTTAACCACACCCCGCCCCACCAACCACGCCTCCCACCTCCCGAAATTGGAGGTCTCAAGGTTGGTAAGTATGGTATAATCTACCCGGAAGAGTCAGTGATGCATAAGATTCTGGGTATTAGTTCTGTTGTGTTCATGTTGTGTTACAGTGCGGCTGTTCTCCCGAAATGTGTTTGTCATTTTTGTTTGGTGTGGGTTCACAGTGTGCCACATATTAGTAAGAGTGTTAAAGTTATTTATACCACAACCATCAGTGTAACCTGTGTGGCTGTTGACCAAGTATGCCTTGCAGTCGATGATGTGTGCTATCAGGGGTCACATGCTACATGTGACCTGCCGGCACGCAGATAGCATGGCGTGAAGGCGGGCGCGACGAAATGTTTTAAAGATCGTTAAAAGCATTGTCACCATGACACACCTTCAAAACAATTATGCGGGTGTAAACCGGAGAATGTTAGCCCAGGGATATTTCTGGGAAAGGTACTGCAATCCGGACAACCTCCGGGAAAAATTTTAAGAGTCGGCAAGTACACAGCTTAGCCACATCAGAGTGATCAAAGAACCAGCATGCGAGAGCGGGTTGCCGACCCCTGATCTACAAAGATACACAGAATTTTTATTGTGACATCTAGTGGACGCATTCAGAACAGCCGTTTCTTTCATTAAAAAATTTCGGCTCATTTTTATGTTTAGCAAACTCATTCCGCGGGCCGGATAAAACCTATTCATGGGCCTAATCTGGCCCGCGGGCAGTACGTTTGACACCCTTGGTTTATACAGTTTATACTTTGGTTCTTTCCGGTTGTTTCCGTGTGCCCAAATAGGATCGGCCGGATAAGAGGAAAAAAAACAAGAGAGCGGGAGACTTGTGAAGACAACAAAACTATTCTAAACTCAACTGTAACTGGCATTACTTTGCTAGCGTGACAAATGAGGCTGATGGTTCTGTAATTTTGGCACTGCCTTGAATTCTCTTTCTTAGGGAGGGGGGTCAATTTTTGGGGCCACTGCTTTGTTTCCCAAATCTTTTGGCAGAAGTGTGTCAGTGCTCTTATAGTGCTTTATATATATATATATATATATATATATATATATATATATATATATATATATATATATATATATATATATATATATATATATATATATATATATTAAGTTAAAGTAGCAATGATTGTCAGACACCTACTAGGTGTGGCGAAATATGTCCTCTGCATTTGACCCATATACTGGATACAATCATGTTCTGCTAAAATACATCAACTAATAGTTAATAAGTTTCTTAACTAAATTGCCGACAAATTTAAAGTGCACATAAAAAACAGTTTCACCACTTTTGTCAGAACTTCTCTATGACTTCTTTTGTTTGTTTGAGGTTGTCAATACTGCCACAACTGGTGGAAAAGTGTATTACAATTGAGTACCATACCATTTCCCCATTTTTCTGCACAATAACTCAAATATGGTAACACCAGTGAACAGTAGAGAATATGAAGTGATTTTTGGGCCAAAACATGTTTTGCTTCATGCATTATTGCCGTGTTTCTTGCTGCTTTATGTTGTATATTTTTTATATGAGATTTCCAGTTCATTTTATCACCAATCATTATACCTACAAATTTGGTTTCATTTACTCTTTTAATTTCTATTCCGTCTATTTGTAATTGTGTTTGACATTTTTTTTCTACTGTTACCAAATAGCATTATTTTAGTTTTACCGAGATTCAAAGAGAGTCTGTTTTTGTCAAACCATCTTTTTAATTAAATTTCTTCTGTTATTATTTGTATTATCTTCTGTGTGTTCTCTCCTGAACAAAACACTGTTGTATCATCCGCAAATAATACTAACTTTCAATATTTTATAACTTTACAAATGTCATTTTCTATAAAGATTGAATCATTTTAGTCCTAGTATTGATCCCTGAGGTACACCACAGGATATATTTAGTGTTGTAGAAGTGTGTTCGCCCGGCTTCACGTATTGTTTCCTGTTGGTTAAATAACTTCTAATCCAGTTTAAGACCAGCCCTCTGGTGCCATACCAGTATAGTTTTTGGATTAAAATATTGTGATTAATAGTGTCAAATGCTTTAGTTGGATCAATAAACACTGCTGCCACATATTTTTTTTTTTACTATCTATTGCATTTGTCATTTCTTCTGTCTTTTCTATTACAGCCATCGAAGTTGAAATATTAGCTCTGTATACATATTGGTTCTTATCTAATATTTTATGTTTGTTTGTGGAACTCTCTAATCTGACAGTTTTTCAATGATTTTAGAAAATTGTGGAAGTAAAGAAACAGGTCTATAATTTGTAAATTGGTGTTTGTCTCCAGTCTGATAAATTGGTGCAACTTCAGCTATTTTCATTTTGTTTGGGAATTTACCTGTTTGAGATGATGGGTATTTTTACGCTGCTTTCGCAGTGTAGCGTGTAGTGTAGCTTGCTACAATTCTCTGAGGATAGCTTAGCTACATTTAATGGAGAGTAACTTGTAGCCTAGCTTACTACATTTTCCAGGTAGTTTGCCCATCACTGTCTATTTGGCCTAGATTAGATAGTACTTTATTTATTCCGTCAGGAGAGTTCCTTCAGGAAAATTAAAATTTTCAGCACAATCCCATTCAAGATCAGACAAACATTACAGGGGGACAGAACAGGATCGTTGACGGGTCTGCCGGCTTCCAGCGCCCCTTACAAAAAAGATGAGATACAGGTAAACAAGGGCGGGGAATGGGAGAAAAAAATAGAAGATTAAAATAAAATAAAATAAAAATCGGTCTTAGCCTGGGCCCTGGAGAGGGGGTGCAGACTGAGGCCAAGGGAAAAAACAACAACTCATATCCATAGTACACATCCCTCTTCCATGTGTGTAAGAGGGAAACATCAAACATCAAAGAACACAGAGGACATTAAAGACATTAAAGCAGCAGATACAAGCAGACACTTCTACATACAGCTATGAATAAAAGGTTAAAGAAACATATCCACTTTGGTGGCCTCTGCGGTGTTCCACACCATCGTTCGCTGGGGTGGAGGGAGCATGGCCGGAGACAGAAGCAGACCCAACAAAGCAACCAAGACAGCCGACTCCACTCTCGGCCAGTGTCCAGTCCGCATGGATGAGCAAGGATACGTCCAAGGTGACTGAGGTGTCCGACACCTGCTCACCCAGTCAAGACACCGCGAGGCCTCTCCGTCCCAGCGCTCAGTGCTAGCTCCGCAGTCCTGTCCCCTCATCCGCATCTCCTCCAGTCCCTCCAAACAGACTCCGGTGTGGTAAAGACCCTGCAGCTGGTCTCCATGGCCAAAAGGCTCCCGGGAGGCAGATCCAGAAGTCCCCAAAAAAAGAACCACAGAGGTCACGAAAGTGCCACCCCTTGTCACACAGTCCCAAAGGGTCCTGGACCAAAAAGCAAAAAAATATATAATAATACATGAAAACAAGAGGGAAACACAAAAGGATGACACAAGAGCACAGAGATCCTGCCAACAGCAGCCACTACAGCAGCGCCATCTTGGGAAAAAAAAAATAAAGCTCACATGTGAATAGTTTGAATACTGCAAACTTCAATACAGTAACACCTCATTTGTGTTGTATGTTCTGCAGACGTCCAGCAGGTGTCAGCAGAGAGTCATGAAGAGATCCCCTCCAAGCAGCAGGAGTGGAGCTCCAGTGTGGGACAGAAGGAGCTACAGACCCCCTCCCACATTAAAGAGGAAGAGGAGGAACTGTGGGAGCAGCTTCAAAGGTTGGTGGAGGATAATGATGAAGATGAAGCTCAGTCCTTACAGCTTCATCACAGTCAAAGTGAGGAGAACAGAGGGGCGGGGCTTGTAAGTCAACACATCACAGAAGCTGATGGAGAGCATTGTGAAGATATAAAGTCACAACCAGACAGCATCTTTGCTCCACTGTCAGACATGGACCACACGATGTCACACTCTTCTGATCACAGTGACCACATCCAAAAACCTTTGGAGAGTAAAAATGACTCCAAAGGTGATACGAGACATCACACTAACAACAAACACTTTGACTGCTCTGAATGTGGGAAATCATTTAGACACAAGAGTAATTTTACAGTACATATGAGAATACATACTGGAAAGAAACCTTTTACTTGCTCTGTTTGTAAAAAAAAGTTTCTCCACAAAGCAACACATGACCACACACATGAGAACACACACTGGAGAGAAACCTTTTACTTCCTCTGTTTGTAAGAAGAGTTTCTCCATTAAACCTGCTATGACCAGACACATGAGAACACACACTGGAGAGAAACCGTTTACTTGCTCTGTTTGTAAGAAGAGTTTCTCCAGAAAGTATAACATGTCCTCACACATGAGAACACATACTGGAGAGAAACTTTTGTCTTGCTCTGTTTGTAAGAAGCGTTTCTCCACAAAGCAACATATGATCACACACATGAGAACACATACTGGAGAGAAACCTTTTACTTGCTCTGTTTGTAAGAAGTGTTTCTCCAGAAAGCCTGACATCTCCACACACATGAGAACACACACTGGAGAGAAACCTTTTACTTGCTCTGTTTGTAAGAAGAGTTTCTCCACAAAGTCTAACATGTCTTCACACATGAGAACACATACTGGAGAGAAACTTTTACTTGCTCTGTTTGTAAGAAGTGTTTCTCCAGAAAGCCTGACATCTCCACACACATGAGAACACACACTGGAGAGAAACCTTTTACTTGCTCTGTTTGTAAGAAGAGTTTCTCCACAAAGTCTAACATGTCCTCACACATGAGAACACATACTGGAGAGAAACCTTTTACTTGCCCTGTTTGTAAGAAGCATTTCTCCACAAATCTTGTCATGACCAGACACATGAGAACACACACTGGAGAGAAACCATTTAGTTGCACTGTGTGTGATAAGATGTTCTGGCATAAGTATCAGGTCAGTAAATACAAGTGTGTAACAGTCATGGAAGCTGCAGGGATTTAAAAACACTTAGTGATTGTGCTAAATGTACTTTAAAAACACAGCATGTTTAATATGAATGTATATTTGATGTTGTATGTAGTGCCTCTCATCTTCTACTGTTAAATTTAAAGGCCTACTGAAAGCCACTACAACCGACCACGCAGTCTGATAGTTTATATATCAATGATGAAATATTAACATTGCAACACATGCCAATACGACCTTTTTAGTTTACTAAATTGCAATTTTAAAGGGGAACATTATCACCAGACCTATGTAAGCGTCAATATATACCTTGATATTGCAGAAAAAAGACCATATGTTTTTTTAACGGATTTCGGAACTCTAAAAGGGTGAATTTGGCGATTTAAACGCCTTTCAATTGTTCGCTGTCGGAGCAATGACCTTTCACCTGTGACGTTACAACGGGAAGCAATCCACTATTTTCTCAAACACATTACACACAAAAGTCAAATCAGCTCTGTTATTTATTTTTTTTTACTACTGTTTTCCGTCCCTTGGAGACATCATGCCTCGTCGGTGTGTTGTTGGAGGGTGTAACAACATGAACAGGGACGGATTCAAGGTGACTTACGTGGCGTGTGCATCGATTAGCATGGCATGCTAATCGATGCTAACATGCTATTTAGGCTAGCTGTATGTACATATTGCATCGTTATGCCTCATTTGTAACTATATTTGCATCCAGCCTTTCCCTCCACCCACATTTAATGTCAAACAAACACATACCAATCGACGGATTCAAGTACACCAAAGGTCAAAAGATGCGAAAGGCCCTTGTTTGTTCTGCACATTTTACCGACGACAGCTATGCTACGACAGATGGCACAGAGATGTGTGGATATCCTGCGACACTCAAAGTAGATGCATTTCCAACGATAAAGTCTACGAAATCCCAAAGGTGAGTTTTGTTGATGTTATTGACTTATGTGCTAATCAGACATATTTGGTCACGGCATGACTGCCAGCTAATCAATGCTAACATGCTATTTAGGCTAGCTGTATGTACATTTGTAGCTATATTTGCCTCCAGCCTTTCCCTCCACCCACATTTAATGCCAAACAAACACTTACCAATCGACAGATTTAAGTTGCTCCAGTGGTCAAAAGATGCACTCTTTGGTTAGAAGGCAATCGCCGAATAGCTTCAATAGCTATTCACTCAAAAGCTTCAGTTTCTTCTTCAATTTCGTTTTCGCTATCTGCCTCCACACTCCAACCATCCGTTTCAATACATGCGTAATCTGTTGAATCGCTTAAGCCGCCGAAATCCGAATCTGAATCCGAGCTAATGTCGCTATATCTCGCTGGTCTATCCGCCATGTTTGATTGTATTGGCATCACTATGTGACGTCACAGGAAAATGGACGGTGGATTTACAGATAGCGAAAATCAGGCACTTTTAAGCCTTTTTTCGGGACATTCCATGATTGGTAAAATTTTGAAAAAAACTTAGAAAAATAAAATAAGCCACTGGGAACTGATTTTTGTTGGTTTTAACTCTTCTGAAATTGTGATAATGTCCCCCTTTAATATGAATGTATATTTGATGATGTATGTAGTGCTTCTCATCTTCTACTGTTATATGTTGTCCTGGAGTTTTTAAGTTGTGTGCATGTATTGAATATCATGTATGTAGCTACTAATTTATTTGATTTTCTCATTGTTAAAGAGAGGACATCTTTATTTTCACTTTGGGTTTTTTTTCACACATTTTCTTCCTATGTATTTTTATTGATGTTATTATCCAATTAAAAGTATGAATGAATAAAATATTTAACAAAATGTGGACTCTATAGATTAGCAGCATTGTTACATCATGGATGTTAACTACAGCAAAACATCAACAAAGAAGAAAAAGGCTGAAGTTAGCAACACATCACTGAACTTTAGAGCCATCGTGAGTGGAGTTGCTTGTTTTTATTGCTGCATTTGTACTTATTTCACCTCACATCTTCACTTTCAACTCTAAAGTCTTCTTCAAATATATTGTTCTGGGCTTCTAAGATTGATGTTTACTATGTGTGTGTAGTCTGTGGAAAGGGTTGTTGTCCCTTGTGGATCAATTTGTTCACTTGAACAGATACATCATCATCATCATCATCATCATCATTATCAAAATACAGATTTAAGCACTGTATTAGAGTGCCTCTTGTAGTACTCCAACTCGCCACATTGAGAAGTGGGGGCGATCGTGAGCTAGCAGATGCATGTTGCTATCATGTTTTATCAGCGAGGAAGACAGCATTTGTGTTTACTTTTTTGTCGGATCCAAGTTGTATTGCTCTGCTGAATAAATGAATCACTATGGCTGCCAATATGGAGGATTATATATATATATATGTATATATATATATATATGTGTGTGTGTGTGTGTATTCTGGGAAATCCCTTATCTTTCTATTGTGTTGCTAGTGTTTTAGTGAGTTTAACAGTACCTGATAGTCAGATGTGTGTGTTCACGGGTGTGTTGACGCCAGTGTCTCAGGGAAGTCGACGGCTGCTTTATGGGCGGCACAAGCTGACCTAAGAAGAGACTTTTTACCACAATTTTCTCACCGAAACCTGCTGGTTGACATTGGGTCGGGATCCATGTTCGCTGTGATCCATAGTAAAGTTTCACCTCTGTGAATTTTAAACAAGGAATCACCGTGTGTTTGTGTGGCTAAAGGCTAAAGCTTCCCAACTCCCTCTTTCTACTTTGTCTTCTCCATTATCAATTGAACAAATTGCAAAAGATTCAACAACACAGATCTCCAAAATACTGTGTAATTATGCGATTAAAGCAGACGACTTTTAGCTGTGTGTGTGTGTGTGTGTGTGTGTGCAGCGCTCATATTTCCTAACAGCCTGTGACGTCAAGCGTACACGTCATCATTACGCGACGTTTTCAAGAAAAAACACCCGGGAAATTTGAATTGCAATTTAGTAAACTAAAGTGGCCGTATTGGCATGTGTTGCAATGTTAATATTTCATCATTGATATATAAACTATCAGACTGCGTGGTGGCTAGTAGTGGCTTTCAGTAGGTCTTTAGGTCGGGGTCTGATCATGACTAGTCATAAATATCGACACCAACATCGCCCCCTTGTGGTGGAAAATTATAACAGTCATAACTTCCTTCCATATGCTCCAATCTTCCTGATTTGTTTTATGGTGGGTCGAGATCATCGTCATTCTACATCCTGTACGCATATTCAAAATGACATTTTTCATACTCAGCACATTTTCTAACAGAATCTTGTTAATATGCTCAATAAGGTTCTATTCAAATGTAATACAAGTAATACGTAAGACTTTATTTGCACACTTAAGGAGATAAGTTTCCAGGTAAAAAGGATTGTTTATCAATTTATTTTCCATGAATTAATTTAGATCCAGAACACACATTGTTATATATCTTATTATAATCATTACTATAATTGAATGTAAATTTGTGTAAAATATTTTCACACAACAAAGTGTGAATACATGTTGTAATGTGTGGGGTTGAGTTATAATTGATATAATACAATTAGGTATGGCAAATGCATTTTGTTTACTTGCCAACTATTCAAATTATATTTAATATACATATTTATATAATGTCATGTAATATGACTTCAACATTATTTTTGTTAAAATAAGAGTTTATTTGCTAACCAGTTCTACTTCTGAGTATTTATTTTATTTTGTTATTGAACAATTAAACACACATAAACAATGTTTAGACACATTAAGGTACTTTCAATACAATATGAGTGTCAGGCCTTGACGTGGATTGAGTGTGCTCCTTCGACGCAGCGGGATTACAGGACGAGCCAGGCGTGAATTCAGGTACATGTTTTTATTTAAACACTCTAATTAAAAATAATCAAACTAAGGGTGCTCACAAAGAGGAAGAAACTTGGCTAAACAGTACAAACGTGAAACAAAAACACCTGCTCAAGGGCATGAAAGAAAATTTAACTATAAACATAAACAGCACAATGGCAAGACTAAAGACATGAAACAAAAGAGTGCACTGTGGCATAAATATATAAACTTACTCGGCATGGAACTGTGGACAGGGCGTAAAGGTTTGGACAGCATGGGTAGGGTGCGTGTGAGTGTGAAGATCCCAGGACGAAGACAAGAAAAAGAGTGACTTAAATAGCTGTGACTATTAGTGAAAACAGGTGTGAGGCTGAGAACAGGGATGTGACAGGTGAAAACTCATGAGGTTGGCATGGAAACAAACAAAACCAGGAAGTGCAAAACGTGACTGATTGTCCAAAATCAAAAACATAACATGACAAAACAAAACATGATCCATAGGTGTGACAATGAGTCAATGTTTTTTCAATATTTTACTCAGCAATATAAAAAAAAACATCACATTAAATCCAATCCTCTTACAAACAAAACCCGTTAAAGAAAGTAAAAGTAAATATGAGAGACCCTTCGAATAAGATTACAATAAAATATATATAAATAAATGATAAACATAAATAATTTCAGTAAATATAATAAGGTCTTTTTTTATTTTTTACAATCTTCCTAGATTGAATTAATAAATTCAAATCATTAACACAATGTTAGAATTTGGATTTCACTTCAAGAAAGACACTTTTGTTTATGAGAGCAAATGTTTCACACTTTTTAAAAATGGATATAAATTCACGACACGATCGATCCGCGCATGCGTGAAGAGTACGTCACTTCCTGGACTTACAATTGGTTTTATGTCAGAGTTCGTGTGAAATCACGTTCTGTGATGTTTGAATGTTTTATTAATGTTTTGTATGAACATAGATTATCTAGGAGTAAAAAGGAACAACAATAAAAACATGTGGAATCAGGCAGTAATATCGCTACAATTTCTAGCACTTTCACTCTTGTCGTTGCAATGAATGTCGCACGGGGGCGCCACTGAACCCCAACATTAAAGCTTTGTTTGATATACTTTGAATTTATTTTTGAAAAACAAGACATTCTTTTATGTCACATTGTTGTTCAAATAAATATTACAGGTTATAAAAGCATGGTAACAGTGACAGCAGGCAATATCTTATATAGAGCTACCTCTTCGTCCGCTCGGCTGTGACGTCATTCCCAGCTTCCGGGGTAAACGGAAGGCAGCAGAAAATCGTTAGAAGGCAGAACCTTTCTTTCCAAAGCAGAAAGTATCTCCAGGCTTACGTATGCAGCTATTTACTAATACTGGTTGACTTTATTTGGAAAAACACAATTCATTATATTAATAAATCTGTTATAATGAACAATTACAATCAGGGTGGTCTAAACTTTCTTGACTTCACTACACTAAACAACACCTTTAAAATTAATTGGATAAGACACTACTTGAAAGACCCTACCTCTATTTGGAACTTTATTTCTCATCATGTATTCTCTAACCTTGGAGGCCTAACATTTTTGCTATTGTGTAATTCTAACATTGACAGGATTCCTGTTGCACTCTCAAACTTCCACAAACAAGCCCTTCTAGCATGCTCTCTTGTATACAAGCACCACTTCTCACCTACCAAATATTTCATCTGCAACAATAAAGACATATGTTACAAAAGGAAATCTCTTTTCCTCAACAATTGGTTTAACAATAACATTATTTTAGTGAGTCAGCTTTTCAATAAGGAAGGTCAACTTTTTAATTACCAAGAATTTATCAACCAATTTAAGATACCTGTGACTCCCAAACAATTTGCTATTGTATTTGATGCCATTCCAACACCTGTTATTATGTTGTACATTCCAACACCTGTTATTATGTTGTACATTCCAACACCTGTTATTATGTTGTACATCCCAACACCTGTTATTATGTTGTACATTCCAACACCTGTTATTATGTTGTACATTCCAACACCTGTTATTATGTTGTACATTCCAACACCTGTTATTATGTTGTACATTCCAACACCTGTTATTATGTTGTACATTCCAACACCTGTTATTATGTTGTACATTCCAACACCTGTTATTATGTTGTACATTCCAACACCTGTTATTATGTTGTACATTCCAACAGCTGTTATTATGTTGTACATTCCAACACCTGTTATTATGTTGTACATTCCAACACCTGTTATTATGTTGTACATTCCAACACCTGTTATTATGTTGTACATTCCAACACCTGTTATTATGTTGTACATTCCAACACCTGTTATTATATTGTACATTCCAACACCTGTTATTATGTTGTACATTCCAACAGGTGTTATTATGTTGTACATTCCAACACCTGTTATTATGTTGTACATTCCAACAGGTGTTATTATGTTGTACATTCCAACACCTGTTATTATGTTGTACATTCCAACAGGTGTTATTATGTTGTACATTCCAACACCTGTTATTATGTTGTACATTCCAACAGGTGTTATTATGTTGTACATTCCAACACCTGTTATTATGTTGTACATTCCAACACCTGTTATTATGTTGTACATTCCAACACCTGTTATTATGTTGTACATTCCAACACCTGTTATTATGTTGTACATTACAACACCTGTTATTATGTTGTACATTCCAACAGGTGTTATTATGTTGTACATTCCAACAGGTGTTATTATGTTGTACATTCCAACAGGTGTTATTATGTTGTACATTCCAACATGTGTTATTATGTTGTACATTCCAACAGGTGTTATTATGTTGTACATTCCAACACCTGTTATTATGTTGTACATTCCAACACCTGTTATTATGTTGTACATTCCAACAGGTGTTATTATGTTGTACATTCCAACACCTGTTATTATGTTGTACATTCCAACAGGTGTTATTATGTTGTACATTCCAACACCTGTTATTATGTTGTACATTCCAACAGGTGTTATTATGTTGTACATTCCAACACCTGTTATTATGTTGTACATTCCAACACCTGTTATTATGTTGTACATTCCAACACCTGTTATTATGTTGTACATTCCAACACCTGTTATTATGTTGTACATTCCAACACCTGTTATTATATTGTACATTCCAACACCTGTTATTATGTTGTACATTCCAACAGGTGTTATTATGTTGTACATTCCAACACCTGTTATTATGTTGTACATTCCAACAGGTGTTATTATGTTGTACATTCCAACACCTGTTATTATGTTGTACATTCCAACAGGTGTTATTATGTTGTACATTCCAACACCTGTTATTATGTTGTACATTCCAACACCTGTTATTATGTTGTACATTCCAACACCTGTTATTATGTTGTACATTCCAACACCTGTTATTATGTTGTACATTACAACACCTGTTATTATGTTGTACATTCCAACAGGTGTTATTATGTTGTACATTACAACACCTGTTATTATGTTGTACATTCCAACACCTGTTATTATGTTGTACATTCCAACACCTGTTATTATGTTGTACATTCCAACACCTGTTATTATGTTGTACATTACAACAGGTGTTATTATGTTGTACATTCCAACATGTGTTATTATGTTGTACATTCCAACAGGTGTTATTATGTTGTACATTCCAACACCTGTTATTATGTTGTACATTCCAACACCTGTTATTATGTTGTACATTCCAACAGGTGTTATTATGTTGTACATTCCAACACCTGTTATTATGTTGTACATTCCAACAGGTGTTATTATGTTGTACATTCCAACACCTGTTATTATGTTGTACATTCCAACAGGTGTTATTATGTTGTACATTCCAACACCTGTTATTATGTTGTACATTCCAACAGGTGTTATTATGTTGTACATTCCAACACCTGTTATTATGTTGTACATTCCAACACCTGTTATTATGTTGTACATTCCAACACCTGTTATTATGTTGTACATTCCAACACCTGTTATTATGTTGTACATTACAACACCTGTTATTATGTTGTACATTACAACACCTGTTATTATGTTGTACATTCCAACACCTGTTATTATGTTGTACATTCCAACACCTGTTATTATGTTGTACATTCCAACAGGTGTTATTATGTTGTACATTCCAACAGGTGTTATTATGTTGTACATTCCAACAGGTGTTTTTATGTTGTACATTCCAACAGGTGTTATTATGTTGTACATTCCAACACCTGTTATTATGTTGTACAGGGCTTACACACCTCCTCTTTCTGCTGTGGGGAAACTTTGCTTTGATCAAAAAAATAACATAAAAATCCTCAGCTTATTCCAAAATGATTGTGTGTCTGTCTCCTATGTAATTTCCCTCTGGAATAATGTTGTAAATGACATCTGTTGGGTCAAAACGTGGTCCCTTCCTAACAGGTATTTACTTCCCAACAAAGTCAAAGAGATATCATTTAAAATCATTCCTGGTTATTACCCTGTAAAGACTGTAATGGTTAGATAGAAGAAGGACATTGATGTTATGTAACATGCACCCAGAGACTGTTAGCCACTTGTTTTATACTTGTGAAAACACTCCATCACTATGGCAGGCATCTGTCGCTTCATCCTGGACAATATTTATGACAAATTTGTGCTTTGCTTTAAAGATGTGATTTTTGGTTTTACACTTTATGAACAGAAATTTGAAAAGGAATTCTACCTTTGCAACCTCATTATTTTATTGGCTAAGTTTTATATTCATAAATGTAAGTTTCTTAATACCCGACCTATCTTTTGTGCCTTTAAAAAAGATTTTGAACTTTACATTAAAACACTCTCTACCTCTAACAACAAAAAAGCTGTGAAAACGATGATGCTGTGTTCCAAATTTAAGTTGTTTAATGAATCTGAATGAACCTATGGCTTTACACTTTGTCTATTATATATATATATATTTGTTTGTATTCTATTTTTGTTATTTTGAATTTACAACCCCCTGGCGCTGTTTTGTACTGTTTTTATAATGTTTTATAATGTTTTATATTGTTGTTCGGCTTACTGTTTGTAATTGTTGAAATGTATAAATAAACATTTAAAAAAAAAAAAGGAAGGCAGCTGAACAGAGCAGTACAGCTTTGTAACGTCAAGTGTGCCAACTGTCGTGAAAGCACATGGACTGAGAAAGACGTGAGCAGGACGCTAATAAGTAGTGATGGGTTGATGAGGCTTCATGTATCGTTTGGACACATTGCAAAACTGTATTGATACTGTGTCAATACTGTGTCACTAAATAATGACATCTGCTGGACAGTAAAAATCTCTACAGGCAACCTATGGACCGACTCAACTGACACTGATTTTATGACCTAGTATATACAATAATATAACCAAGTCATTGTATTTCATTTAGGATTATTTCATATCTTCATTTAAATTAAAATATGTTTTATCTTTTTTAGATACAGTCAATAAATAATGTGAACATGATTGATTGATTGACTGAAACTTTTATTAGTAGATTGCACAGTTCAGTATTCCATACAATTGACCACTAAATGGTATGCACATGTATCATAACAAGGAAACCTAAGAGAACGTGTTGTGAATGAGGATACTGGGGGCGGGGGGGGGCAGTACATCTAAGAAGGACAGCTCCAGACTTGAGAAACTGATCAGGCGGGCCGGTTCTACAATGGGAATATAGCTGGACTCACTGGTGACGGTGGCAGAGAAGAGGACTGTGGACAAACTAGTGAGCATCCTGGATGATGCCAGTCACCCTCTGCATAGCGTTATCAGCAGCCAGGGGAGCCTGTTCAGTTCTAGACTGCTTCATCCCAAGTGCAGGACTAATAGACTCAAGAACTCCTTTGTCCCACACGCCATTAGACTGTACAACTCCTCTCTGGGGCGGGGGACGGGGGGTACTAGGATGACAGGGGATGCAAAACAATAACAGTGCAATACATTTTCATAACATGGTCACTACTGCCTACTTTGTCTTGTTATATTCTTATTTTACTGTTATATTTTTATTCCCATTGTTTTTATTCTTTTTGTAATATTTCTCTATTATGTTTCCTTTTAAACCCCCATTATTTACTTTTTACTTTTTTCTTTAAATTGATCTCAACTCTGTACACTGCTGCTGGAATTTTAATTTTCCTGAAGGAACTCTCCTGAAGGAATCAATAAAGTACTATCTATCTATCTATCTATCTATCTATCTATCTATCTATCTATCTATCTATCTATCTATCTATCTATCTATCTATCTATCTATCTATCTATCTATCTATCTATCTATCTACTTGTGGAGTGGGATTTTTTTTTTAACATGCGCTCTGAATACGCACTGTTGATCGATTGATTGAAACTTTTATGTATTAGTAGATTGCACAGTTCAGTACATATTCCGTACCATTTACCACTAAATAGTAACACCCCAATAAGTTTTTCAACTTGTTTAAATCGGGGTCCACGTTAAGCAATTCATGGTAAAAAGTAACTGGGGCCGAGCTGGACTCGGACAACCGCCCTATGGGAATCAATATGAACACTTGTGGTCCTTCATTCTACCAACTCAGCTACCGGAGAAATCAGTTACTCTTGTGTTTTAATGTCATTAATAGGATGGTTGTGTGGGCGGGACAATACCGGAGAGTCTCCAGTGGAGACTTAATGAAACGACAAGAAAATGAACACAAATACCTTTTTTTCCGATATATGATCAAAATATTCCCAGACGGCGGAAATGATCTCCGACGACGATAAATGGCAAAAAAAAAACAACAACGACAGAAGTGCGGCGATTCTGTTGGCAGCAGCATCTCCTAAAAGCCAAGTCTTGATCAGACAACTTTGTCAAATTATCGGCCCATTTCCAAATTACCTTTTGTGTCAAACATTTTGTAGAAATGTGTTCTGGCACAACTGCAGCCTTTTTAGATGAAAATAGCACTTTAGATCCATTTCAGTCTGGATACAAAGCTTTGCATAGTACTGAATCTGCACTTTTAAAGGTTTTTAATGACTTGCTTTTAATGTCTGATTCTGGCAGCTCTGCCATTTTAGTGCTTTTAGATCTTACAGCTGCCTTTGACACAGTCGACCACACAATTCTTTTAGAGCGCCTGAGAGACTGTGTGGCTGTCAGGGGGACTGCGTTACAGTGGTTCAGATCTTACCTGTCTGAGAGGTCCTTCTCTGTCAGGCTGGGGGACGCCACCTCCTCTTCTGCCCCGCTTTACTGTGGTGTCCCCCAAGGATCTATTTTAGGCCCCATCCTGTTCGCTCTTTATCTCCTTCCTCTTGGAGATATTTTTAGGAAACATGGAGTGTTTTATCACTTTTATGCAGATGACTGCCAAATTTATATGCCAATTTCAAAAAGCCACGGCCCCCTGACACCCCTCCTTAACTGTCTATGTGACGTCAAGGCTTGGTTAGCCCAGAATTTTTTAATAATGAATGAGGGAAAAACGGAAATTTTAGTTTTTGGTCCGGCCCTCACTGACTTGGGACCATTGCAAAATGATGTGCGTCCCAAAGTCACCAGCCTTGGCGTCACTTTAGACAGCCATTTTAAACTAGACAAACAAGTCAATGGCGTTTTAAAATCGTGTTTTTATCACCTTCGTCTTTTAGTAAAGGTTAAACCGTTTTTATCTTTTAACCTTCTTGAACAAGTCGTGCATGCTTTTATTTGAAGTGGCCTGGACTACTGCAATGCACTTTATGCTGGCATTAGCCAAACAGCTCTCTCCCGGTTGCAGTTAGTCCAGAACGCGGCAGCAGGACTTTTAACAGGGGCCAGGAAACGCCAGCATATAACCCCAATTCTTCCGAGATTGCACTGGCTCCCTGTTCATTTTAGAATTGATTTTAAAACATTGCTGTTTGTTTTTAAATCTTTACATGGACTGGCACCTCAATATATCTCGGACCTCATCCAAATTTACATTCCTGCGCGCGCTCTGAGGTCCGAGAGCCAGCTTCAGCTCGTGGTGCCCAAGACCAGACTTAAGACCAGGGGAGACAGGGCCTTTTCTGTGGTCGGCCCTAAGCTCTGGAACACTCTGCCCCTCCATGTTCAAACTGCTTCCACAGTGGAGTGTTTTAAGTCTTGTCTTAAATCCCACTTTTATTCTGTGGCTTTTAACACTACGTGAGTTGTGTGGTCCTCTGTCCTCTGTTGTCCTCTGTGTTTTTTATACATTTTGATTTCTATTTTACTGTTCTAATTGCTTTTACCCTTTAAAATTGTTTTTAATCATATTTTGTTTTTATATTGGTTTTATATTTATTTATTTTGTGTTTTTATTCAGTCATTGGTGGAACATAAAATAGTTTTTTTAATATTGTTTTTAACATGGCTGTGCAGCACTTTGGAAACGTTCTTGTTGTTTAAATGTGCTATATAAATAAAGTGGATTGGATTGGATTGGATTGACAAAGATTGAGAGAAAAGTTGAGAATAAAAGTAAAAATGGGGAGAAAAGGAGAGAACGAAGGTGAAAACAGATAGAAAATGAGAGAAAGAAGGTATAGAGTATGAATATTAAATACAATCAGGTGAGCAGATACCTCAGCTGGGACGAGTTATCTAATCACCTGTTTCCTTTATCAGCAGCGTTGGAAACCATGAGAGGGGCTGGCGATTGAGGAGTGAGAGCCAGACGAAGGAGATCAGGAGAAACGCATGTCATTGAGAGCTGAAAAGCTGAAAGAGACATTGAGCACAAAAAGAAATTGTAAAGAAATAAAAAGTGTGTAACCACTGAACCAGGCGTGGTGTTTCCGGGGAGGGAACGGAGGATCCAGGACGAGGATCTCCACAGGGCTATACAAATAAACATTGATTGACATTGATTGATTGATATTTGTAGTTGCTCAGGTGGATGGTGGATGGACTGTGTTGGTAAAGCTTGGCTTGACTGCTGCTGTGTGAGGGGTTGATAGTCTTGAGCCTGGGGGTTGAGAGTGACTGCTGGTTCCTTGGTTCTTTTTAAGTAGGAGCTCATGCCATCAGATGCTGTATGTGAGGAAGCATGAAGGCTGGAAGCTTTTAAAGCTGCTAATTTTGCATCAGCAGCTGCCAATTGAGCATGCAGGTCCATCATTTCCTTTTTCTTTCTGATTCTTTCCCTCTCCTCTTCCAATTTCTTTTTGATCTTTTCCTCCTCCTCTTCCAAGGCAGCGAGGGCAGCCCTGTCGGCCTCTGCCTGTCTGCGAACTGAGGAGGTTCTAGAATTACTAGAACCAGACTGTGTGTGACTCCCATGTGATTTGTGACTTATATTACTAATGCTGTCATTTGGATTAATTTCGTTTTCGAAATCCTTCATATTTTCCAGGGTTGGTGTTTTTATCCAGGTGTTAACATGCTCAATGAATTAATGTAGATTGATTAATTTGGCTTTGTACCATATGTCGTGATTGATTTGGTCCTCTGTTGGTAGAATTGGTAGGAGGGATGTGTGTGCACTTGCGGTTTCCTTTATAACATTGAGATATTTGGTGAAAGCAGATTGCACGTCCATTTTGTCCTCTCCATTTTCCATCATTTCCAGGATATGTTTCTGCATGTTGCTTGCCTTGTTTAATTTAGATCTCCTCTCCTTCTCAAGTGTTTCAATTCTGTGCATTAGGGCTTTTGGTGTCATTTTCACTGTGCGTTTTTTTTTTTACATCAGATGTTTGATCTGTGTCATACTTGCCAACCTTGAGACCTCCGATTTCGGGAGGTGGGGGGTAGGGGTGGGGGGCATCGTCGGGGTGGGGCGTGGTTAAGAGGGAAGGAGTATATTTACCGCTAGATTCATAGATTTACCAAGTCAAGTATTTCATATATATCAATCAATCAATCAATCAATCAATGTTTATTTATATAGCCCTAAATCACTCATGTCTCAAAGGGCTGCACAAACCACAACACAAAACACCACATATATATATATATATAAATATATATATATATATATATATATATACATATATAAAATACACACTTGAATTTCAGTGTTCATTTATTTACACATTTACACACACACAACACTCATCTACTCATTGTTGAGTTAAGGGTTGAATCGTCCATCCTTTTTCTAACCATATGCATGTACAGTAGATGGCAGTATTGTCCTGTTTAAGAGTTTCACAACAATGCTGTTTGGCAGACGAACTGCTTTACGGTAGACGAAAATGGACTGCTGTTGTTGTATGTTGTTTTACCGCGCTGGGAGGACGTTAATGAAACTGCCTAAAAATAAACCCACATAAGAAACCAATAACTCGCCCTCGATCATTTTACAGTTATAACATCATTGGGCAGACACGCTCTTTATACACGTCACTCAGGTCCGCATGGAGCTGGAGGGGGCGTGGCCTCCAGCTCCGCCTGAATTTCGGGAGAAAATTGTCCCAGGAGGTTTTCGGGAGAGGCGCTGAATTTCGGGAGTCTCCCGGAAAATCCAGGAGTGTTGGTAAGTATGATCTGTGTCCACCTGTTTTTCCATCTCTGCAGGTTGTGACTGATTTTCAATCATTTCTGACAGTTCAGCCTGTGAGGGTTCCATTTGACCTTTAATTGTATCACACATTGAATGCGTTACTTTTGATTCCATTAACACATGATCATGCATTTCCAAAGCATTGTATTTTCCTTTCCCAGGATCCATGATTATGCACAACCCACAATTCAAAATCAGATCAAATATATGGAAACCTTGTTAATGTCACTCAAAACACCAAACATCAAAACTGCAATTATTCATTTGCATTTGTCCAAACCAAAACCTCACCCACGAATGGGCTTGCACAAGGAATCATAAAACACCACCTTGTATTTTAAATGTACCCACGAACGGGTTGCAATCATGCACAACATCTCCTGGAAAATACCCACTATCGGGTTCAATAACATTGAATATTAACCACCAATGCATTGGATTTTTTGTTGCTGTCTTTGTGTGCACACACTGTTATATGGCCATATATTACATACCTTTACTTCATGCTGGCCTGTGACTTTGTTCTTGTCTTCAAAAGATTTTCTTCGAAAAGAGTTCCATATCTTTGAAAAGAGTACACAACTTCAAACAGCGCTGCTCAGCTGTCGCTCCAAAGTGATATCTGTTTGTCGAGACATTATGTATTTTGCATCTAAAGGTCGGAGGTTCTGATGATAGTGAAAGCTAAGAGATGAACAATGTCTCCCTCGTTCAGAATACGCAAATTCACACTTATTTAGTTAGTTCTCGAATAAAATTGGAGTTTTTGCCCCATTTGAGAAAAATCCCTCAGAGTATTTTACTATTTCTTTTTTTTTTTTACTTAAATGAAATGCTTTGAAAATAGAATGTGAGGTTACAGTGCACTTGACCTTAACATATATAATAATCATAGTTTGAGTTTGTGCCAAATTTGAGGAAAATCTATCAAAGAATTCTTGAGATATGGCTTTAACAATGTGCTAAGTTAAGACAAAATAATAAAAACAAATATATAAAAAAATACCCAAGACCTGCTGTCACATTGTTTTGTTCATGTAAACATTGTTTTATACCATATTGTGTACAGATTCTAAACTGTAATGCAGTTTTTGGTGTATTTCCATTTTTCATCATTATTCGATATTTTGATTGTTGTCAGCCATTTTGGGCCAAAGTGTTCTTTATTTTATTTTATTTCTTTACTTCCTCTTACAACAAAGTATCAGCTGAAAATTTTAATGTATAAAACATTATTGTTAATGTACCATGTGTATGTTCAATTGTACAGGTTGCTATTCACTTACTTTGAAGCATTTTTTTTTTCATTTGTTTTGTATGTTTCATGGTTTAAATTCAAATGAAAGTATACCAATACTAAAATACCTGTATCAAATGTTAGGTATATGCATTAATGTCAATTTGTTAGAGAGAGTCTGTTTCCAGAATGAATATAAATATATTTACAAGAAAAAACAGCTGCATAAGATTTTCGATTTTTGGCATTCCTATTTTTATACATTTATGGCTCTTAAAAAAACTGCCAGGATATTTTGCTTAGAACATTTAACCTAATGTCCACAATGGCATTGTGTAGGCAAAAAAAGAGTAGTGCCCAGACGTGGGAACGAAAATCACTTTCTAGCCACTTTTTCCTGGTTCACCTTATGGCCTATAACTAAGAGTTTCCCGCTTGTCTCCAACCTTTCCCCCATGCATTCCTGAGAGTGTGTGCCTCACCGACACTCTGCTGTTAACAGGCGGCCTTTGTCTTTTGAGGCCTCCAATAAATACTAAAACAAAAAGGTATTCTCTGAACATTTCTTCTTAAATAGATTATTACATTGTAAAACAACAGACACTTTACTTTTGCGTGTCCTTATGTCCCTGCAAGATGATGTTACGTTTTGGACGCATGGCTGCAATGGTTGTGATCTCTCGAATGCAGAATTTTAGAATAGAATAGAAAGTACTTTCTTGATCCCTGGTGGAAATTCAGCACCACAGTTCGCTCACAATAGGCAATAATAATTTACACCAGTAAAACCAGCAAACCAGTAATTACAGTCTGCAAATTGTGTTGTTGTTGAATGATATTTATCAGATTTAAAGTCAAATACAGTTTATATACATGTCTGTCTATCTGTGTTGGCCCTGCGATGAGGTGGCGACCTGTCCAGGGTGTACGCCGACTTCCGCCTGAATGCAGCTGAGATAGGCTCTAGCACACCCCGCCATCCCTAAAGGGACACACAGTCGATAAAGGGATGGATGGATCATTGGTGGCCGTGATTTTTTGTGTAGACACCATGAAAACATACATTTAGATTGAATCGTTCATGACTTGCCCATCACGATGACTCGTTGGCCCCGCCCCTAAGTGACGCATGCGTGGAGGATATGTTCTTCGCAGCAAAGTCCTCCTTTACTCCACACACGCTTCTAAGCCTCGGCACATCTACTAACTACACTTTATTCATCCTCCATGTCAGCATCAACTCCACTCGTCTCACTCAACTTTGGACATTATTAGGCCCGCTTAGATTGCTCCTTGTTTGAGCGCGCTAGTTAGCTTAGCATGCTAGTTAGCTTAGCTTGTTAGCCGCTAACAAAGAGACGCGGATTTGATCAACACATCGCTTAGTTAAGATCAAGTGTGAGTGTAAAGTGTTGTGATTGTGTGGAAATGTGTGAAAGAACCATAGCAGAGTACGAGGAGGAACTTTGTCCAACTAAAGAGGAGAAGGAGCGACAACATCAAAAACCTCAAGTTGTGTTACACAGAACAGGTTTGTTTACTTCTTACTCTCACATCTTTACTAACTTTATATTTCATCATGAACATGACGTGTTTGATTAATAATTTATCAATAGGTGTACTCAGACACATGATTGTTATTGTGTTATTAATGTGATTATCAGACAGCAGTCATTTCCATTAGATAATGTTCAAATAGAGGTGATTTGGCACAATTATAATTCAAAAAACAAAAATAATGTTGTTTTTCATCAGATATGTACTAGTATTGTATATGTGGATGGGGGCCCTGCTTTGGAAATAATGTGTACCCCTTTCAGAGATCACATTTAGTTCCACTTCAAACATTCACACGATGGACAATAAGATGAGATGGTATAACGTGAACAGTTGTGGAACCTTTTTACTCGGGGGGGGGGGGGGGGGGGGGGGATCTCGTTGGAAGCGCGATGTATGAGCAGACGCTGTTTGGGTATAACAAAATGGTGGCTGCCAATGTAGTTTACAACTTCACTACATCAGTAGTTGTCAAACTTTTTTCACCATGTACCAACTCAGAAAATACTTGGATTTCCAAGTACCACCATCATGGACAGCATTAAAGTACAGTAGCACAGTAGGCCTTAATTATTCATTAAAAACAAGGAAGACACATTATTTACCAAGTATATTTAATATTTTAGTTACTGTAACATTACACACAGTTTGAACAGTAACACAGTGTTTGCATGTTGGAAAATAAAACAATGTACATAAAAAATGAAATAATATTCGGCGTACCATTAGGTGATACCCGCGTACCACTAGTGGTACACGTACCACAGTTTTAGAATCCCTGCTCGATCGGTTCAAGAAGACATGATCAATGCACGTGTGTGCAGAGACAAGGTCACTTCCATTTTATTTGTTTTACGTCAGTTATGTTCCTGCATGTTGTCACTACTATAGTTTTCTTTTTTGCAATCTTTATTTGAATAACAATTTCACATAAAAGATGACATGCTGATCATTTAAAAAATTACAGAGCTCCTAAAGGGACATGGGTACAATTTTTTTTGACATATGTATCTTGTGCGCACCAGAAACTATGATGCAGCTTCCTCAGTTGACCTCTGACCTGGTCCACAGAGATGACTAATGTTTGCGTAGAGGTGGTGGAGGAGGAGGAGGAGGGGATTGCAACCATGGCTGGGGGGGGAGAAGAAAGGGGAGTGGATGCAATGAGGAGTGGGGGGTGGGGAGAACAATACTGGTTAAACCGGTTGAAGAAGGTATTCATCTCATTGGCCCTCTCTATTGTCCCCCCTACTGCTCTGGTCTTTGTCTTGTGGCCTGTGATGGTTTTCACACCTTCCCATACCTCCCTCATGTTGTTCTGCTCCAGCTTCTTCCTGTAGCTGTCCTTAGTCTTCCTCACGCGTCCTCTCACCTCCCGCTGTGCTGCTCTCATTGCCTCCCTGTCTCCACTCCTGAAGGCAGCTTTCTTCTTGTTGAGCACAGCTTGAACCTCCTGTGTTACTCAGGGTTTGTCATTAGGGTAGCTCTGAACGGTCCTAGCAGGGCAGATCATGTCTAGGCAGAAGTTGAGGTAATCCGTAGGACAGTGAGTCTGACCATCAATGTCTTCACCATGTGGAAACTGTGTTCCATTTGTCTGTCACAGAATGACATCACACTAAGATGTTCAGTGACAGTTTTCTTTAGCTATTTAGCATTTTTGTTCAGTATCAATCAATCAATCAATGTTATTTATACAGCCCTAAATCACAAGTGTCTCAAAGGGCAAAAAAAAAGGCAGTAAACATCTTCCAAACAAAGTGTTTGCGAGTGAAATTTTCTGAAATGTGTAGGTATATTCTTGCTATCGTTTATATTTTCAGAATGTATAATATTGTGTTTTAGAGAAATGCTTTGACATTTTTGTCAGGTTCAAACACCGATGACATCTATTTGACAAGACAAGAAGCAAATAAATCAAACACAGACAGGATTCAATTTAGCGCATGAGGAGAAACGTCTGGGCTGCAACTTCGTACAGTTTCCCACCACGCTTTGACGAGGGAGTTCCACACGTCCTCTTTTATTTGGGCCTTTTCCGATTACATAGCTGCAGCTGTTTTTAAAGGGAGGGGGGGTCGTAAACAGCTTTTGCACTCGGTCGTAAACAGTTTAAAGAAATGGTCTGCTCCCTCTGCTTTGTAGATCTCAGGTCAGGAAAAGGTCTTCCTGTTGCTGTCAATAGATCAAAGAAACCAAAACCTCCATGTTGCATCCCATCGCAGACAGTGGAGTTTTACAAGCCTTTTGTTTGATAAGATGAAAGACAGCTTTGGTCTTCTCGCAGCAACAACCCATTTATTTTATCATTTATCATCAGGGTATACTAGTAAACTATGCAGAGATGAGATTTGTCAGTATCAAAATATTACTTGAAATCAAATTTTGGCAGCAGCAGAGTGGTTGTTTCGGTATATTTTAGCTTTGTAAAGGGTATTTCTACAAGTATACAGTACTTCCATCCATCCATCTTCTTCCGCTTATCCGAGGTCGGGTCGCGGGGGCAGCAGCCTAAGCAGGGAAGCCCAGACTTCCCTCTCCCCAGCCACTTCGTCTAGCTCTTCCCGGGGGATCCCGAGGCGTTCCCAGGCCAGCCGGGAGACATAGTCTTCCCAACGTGTCCTGGGTCTTCCCCGTGGCCTCCTACCGGTTGGACGTTGCCTAAACACCTCCCTCGGGAGGCGTTCGGGTGGCATCCTGACCAGATGCCCGAACCACCTCATCTGGCTCCTCTCGATGTGGAGGAGCAGCGGCTTTACTTTGAGTTCCTCCCGGATGGCAGAGCTTCTCACCCTATCTCAGTAGGTACTTGATTTTTATATATATATATATATAATGCTCATAAGAGTATTCTAGTAAAATAAGCAGAGATGAGATGTGTCAATATCAAACTATTATTTAAAATACATTTTTGGCAGCAGTAAAGTGGCCATTTGGGCAGATATTTGCTCTAAAAATAGTATTTTAACAAGTAAACAGTACAGTAGGTACTTGATATTGATATATGTAATGGTCATAAGGGCATTCTAGTAAAATGCGTGTGTGTAAATATGCGATGTGTAAATATCAAAATATTACATCAAATCACTTTTTGATTGAAGATTCAAGATTTTTTATTGTCATATGCACAGTTAAACAGACAATTTGCCGTACAATGAAAATCTTACTTTGCTAGTCCACCCTTCAACAAGTCACACGGTACTGAGCTAAAAATAAAAAATAAAAATGTATATACAAGGCACAGTAAGTAACATAACATTATTGCACATTCTGATTGACAGTCAACAGTATAAATATGGAGGTGACCTTGGGTCACAGCAGCAGTTAAAGTGTCTTTAGTGATCAAAGGTGAAACGTGTCTACAGTGATGATTCACAGTTAGGGGGTGGTCTTTGTAGCTGTCTTTTGTTCAAAAAGACAAAAGTAAAGACGGGGGGTTGGGGGGGAGCTGGCATTCAAAAGTTAGCATTCACAAGCCTGATGGCCTGTGGGTAAAAACTGTTTGTCAGTCTGGTAGTCCTGGATTTCAGGCTCCTATATGGTCTGTCTGATGGTAGGATGCTGAAGAGACTGTGTACTGTCCTTGATGATGATGTGTGCTCTCCTGGTGGCCCTGGTAGACTACATGTCCTGTAGTGAGGGGAAGGCTGCTCCTGATATGTACTGAGCAGTTTTAATCACTAGCTGGAGTGCCTTCCTGTCCTTAGCAGTGCAGTTTCCATACCAGACCGTGATTGAGCTGGTAAGGACACTCTCAACCGTACTTTTATAAAAGTCGCTGAGAATTTTGGTTGGCATGCCAAATTTTCTCAGCTTTCTTAGGAAGTACAGTCGCTGCTGGGCTTTCTTTATTGTTTGTTGGGTGTTGTGATCCCAGGTGAGGTCCTCGCTGATGTGAGTCCCGAGGAATTTAAAGGTTTTCACCCTGTCCACCTTTGTCCCACCTATGTACATCATCTCCTTGGTCTTGTCTGTGTTCAAGGAGAGATTATTATCCTGACACCAGGCCACCAGTTCCGCTACCTCCCTTCTGTACACTGCCTCAGATCCCCCGGTGATCAGTCCGACGACCGTAGTATCCTCTGCTAACTTGATGATAGTGGTGTTGTTCTGGGACGCCACACAGTCGTGTGTGAAGAGGGTGTACAATAGGGGGCTCAGCACGCAGCTTTGGGGGGTGGGGGGGGGGGGGGTCCCTGTGCTTAGAACCTTTGTGCCTGATGTCTGGTTGCCGATTCTGACTGACCCAGTCACAGAGAGTTGGTGTCAGACCAACAGTGATGAGTTTAGCAGTGAGTTTTTGTGGGATGACCGTGTTAAAAGCAGAGCTGTAGTCGATGAATAATAGCCTGGCATAGGTGTCCTTGCCCTCTACGTGGGTGAGGGTGGTGTGGATGACGGGGTTGACTGCAACCTCACTGGACCGATTCTGCCGGTAGGCAAACTGTAGAGCAGGGGTCACCAACGCGGTGACCGCGGGCACCAGGTCGCCTGTTAGGACCAGATGAGTCGCCCGCTGGCCTGTTCTAAAAATAGCTCAAATAGCAGCACTTACCAGTGAGCTGCCTCTATTTTTTAAATTGTATTTATTTACTAGCAAGCTGGTCTCGCTTTGCTCGACCTTTTTAATTCTAAGAGAGACAAAACTCAAATAGAATTTGAAAATCCAAGACAATATTTTAAAGACTTGGTATTCACTTGTTTAAATACATTTATTAATTTTTTTTACTTTGCTTCTTATAACTTTCAGAAAGACAATTTTTTGAGAAAATATACAACCTTAAAATTGATTTTAGGATTTTTAAACACATTCACCTTTTTACCTTTTAAATTCCTTCCTCTTCTTTCCTGTCAATTTAAATCAATGTTCAAGTATTTTTTTATTTTTATTGTAAGGAATAATAAATACATTTTAATATAATTCTTCATTTTAGCTTCTGTTTTTTTGACAAAGTATATTAGTGAAATATTTCTTCAAACTTATTATGATTAAAATTCAAAGAAATTATTCTGGCAAATCTACAAAATCTGTAGAATCAAATTTAAATCTTGTTTAGAAGTATTTTGAATTACTTTTAAAATTTTTGTTATGGAAGATCTAGAAGAAATAATGATTTGTCTTTGTTAGAAATATCGCTTGGTCCAATTTGTTATATATTCTAACAAAGTGCAGATTGGATTTTAACCTATTCAAAACATGTCATCAACATTCAAAAATTAATATTAATCAGGAAAAATGACTAATGATGTTCCATAAATTATTTTTTTACATGTTTTCAAAAAGATTCAAATTAGCTAGTTTTTCTCTTCATTTTTTTCGGTTGAATTTTGAATTTTAAAGATAAACTATTTTTAAAAATGTAATTTTCATTTTTTTCGTGTTTTCTCCTCTTTTAAACTGTTCAATTAAGTGTTTTTTCATCATTTATTCTCTACAAAAAAAAACTTCCGTAAAAAGAAAAAACATTTACGACAAAATGACAGACAGAAATTGTGTGTGCCCTGCGATGAGGTGGCGACTTGTCCAGGGTGTACCCCGCCTTCCGCCCGATTGTAGCTGAGATAGGCGCCAGCGCCCCCCGCGACCCCGAAAGGGAATAAGCGGTAGAAAATGGATGGATGGAAATACCCATTTTTTATATATATAGATTTATTTATTTAAGGTAATTTGAGCAAATTGGCTATTTCTGGCAATTTATTTAAGTATGTATCAAACTGGGAGCCCTTCACATTGATCAGTACCCAAGAAGTAGCTCTTGGTTTCAAAAAGGTTGGTGACCCCTGCTGTAGAGGGTCCAGTGTGTCTGGGATGGTCTTCTTGATGTGTGACATGACTATCCTCTCGAAGCACTTCATCACTATTGGGGTGAGTTGTTTACTATTTTATTTAGGAAAAACTTTCAATAAGAATCATGTTTAATGTACCCTAAGATTTTTTGTTAAATTAAAGCCAATAATGTACTTTTTTGTGGTCCCATTTATTTAGAAAAGTATCGAAATACATTTTGGTATAGGTCCCGGTACTATAATATTGGTATCGGGACAACACTAGTAAGAACAGAATTCATTGGTTGATTCTTTGACTACCTTAGTAGTCATTTTTTCACTGGAGAGATTAGTCTCTACGATGCAACCAAGATAGGTAATCTCATTTTTGTTTGTTATTATATTGTCACCCACTTTGAGTGTGAAGTTATCTACTTTTCTGAGGTTAGGAATTGACCCAAAGACCTGTGTACTTGCAAGTACTGAGGCAAGTCTTATTTCGGCAGTTTGTCATTGAAAGCCTTGCTAGTCTAGGTCTTGAGGATTCTAGCCTCTCTTGTTTTGTGGCCGTTAGCCTCGGTTCTGTTCTTCATGGGTACAGAAAATGATGGAATGATCACTTAAGCCGCACACAGTAGTTCCACTCGTGGTGATCTGAGACTGGTCAGAAGTAACAAGGAGGTCTATGAAGGTTTAAAAGGACTCACTCACCCTGGTAGTTTGCTTAATGAGCTAAGTGAGACAATGTTGGTGGCACAGCTTAGTGAACGTTTTAAAAATGGGTGCATCCTTTCAGGACATATCTGTGTTCCAGTCCCCAAGAAGTCAACATGTTTACATAAAACCCACACAGTCACTAAATACATTTTATACTGTAAACAAATCTAATTAAAGTTATAATTTCACTTCCTAAATCTGACTTACAAGTATCAATAAGTGAACGTAAACAATTATTTTCAATAACTAAAGTAGTCAAAACTTGAATTATTAAAAGAACATAAAGGTGACTGACTTTCCTTCAGCGTGTCGTAGATGGTCTCCAATTCCTAAAGAGGAATTGTTGATGGAGATACTCCATAAAACAGCACATAGTAAAACATATTTTTGGTGAAAGTTCCTTTTGGCCCAGCCAACAAAATGACCACCAAAAAATATTTTGCATGATCACAAAAACATACCATGAATGTTTTTGCAGTGATTTTGGAATTAGATTTTTTGAATTTCCAGGATATTTCAGTTATAGTAATAACTATGGCATTAAAATAATATGGTTAAGTTTACAGATAAAGTTTAGGTGTCATAGACCGTATACACAAAACAATATTTACCCACTTTACATCAGTGAAGTTAAGAATGCTTCAATCAATGCTGCCTCGTACTTATAAAAACTTTTCAAATTGCCCCCCATTAAATTTCCAAGTCTGTTTTTGTACTCACTGTACCACTTTTGAATTAATTTTAGGAACCAATTGGGTATTTCCTGTGTTTTTATTGGTTGTTTTGCTACACACTTTTAACACAACACAGGAAAGAACACAAATAATGTCATTATGTTAACAGTGTCACTTCAAAACTATTTCTATTCTCTCTTTATCTTATTTACTTATTTACCCAACAGATGTCCAGCAGCCCCCTCACATAAAAAAGGAAGAGGAGGATCCACAGCCCCCCCACATTAAAGAGGAAGAGGAGGAAGTGTGGATCAGTCAGGAGGGAGAGTGTCCTGTAGGGCAGGAGGAGGCTGATGTCAGCAAGTTTCCACTGACTGTTGTCTCTGTGAAGACTGAAGAGCATGAAGACAAACCACCTGAGTCCTCACAGCTTCATCACAGTCCAAGTAAGCACAACATTTTATTCTCAGGGCATTCAATCCATCACAACTGGACTCTTCACTTTGTCTTACAAGACCTTTGTCCTCTCATCCAAGTAGGCTTCATCACTTCATGCTCATACACTTCAAGTCTTGAATATAATCATTTGAATATAGAGGGGAACCACACTTTTTGGGGGATTTTTTCTATTTTTTACAATCATTATGAAAGACACAACGGTTGATATATTTACACAAAAAAAATCACATTCTAACTGGGCTGGGCGATATGGCCTTTTTTTAATATGTCAATATTTTTAGTCCACATCACGATACAGCATATATATGTGGATATTTTGCCTTAGCCTTGAATGAACATTTGATGCATATAATCACAGCAGTATGATGATTCTGTGTCTACATTCAAACATTCTTCTTCATACTGCATTCATATATGCTACTTTTAAACTTTCATGAAGAGAGGGAAACCACAACTAAGTCAAATTAGCAAAAGTGTATTTATTAAACAGTTATTAAACAGTCGCACAAACATTCATGTCATTTCCAAACAGAAAGTGCAAGATTGTCAGAGACATTTCAAAACAAGCTATTAGTGCACTTTTGTGCATGATGTCACTAAGATGACATCAAAACAACACTAAATTACAGTGCTCTTTGTGTACTGAAGGCCACTACAATAGTTTAAAACAAATAAAGTGCACTTTTCTGCATGATGTCACACAAGATATTTCAATAAGTGTCAAATAAAAATGTGCTGCATAATAGGAAATCAAATAGTGTATGTCCTTCACTATGTGGTAGGTTCCTACGGACATTATCTCCTTCTGTTGTTGACCAATTTTTTAATATGGGGTTGATGTGGAAATGGTTGTATGGGCATTTTGTGGGTGTGGCACCAAACTGAGATGTTGACATGCAGAGTTTCAAGGACTCCTCATTCTTTAGCGGGTGACTTTTCAAATGATGCTACACATTAGCAGTGCTGCTACTTTTTTTAGCAACACTTTTGTCACATACTTGTAGGGCCGGGCGATAAAACAATAACAATATATATCGCGATAGACATGTGATCAATATCAATAGAAAATGGGGTCGATAGAACGTTCGATAATTTCATTGAGTTCTGTTAGAAAAAAACTAGGAAGTAAGGCCCAGCTGGAACCGCACGGCACTTTGGGAGGTGTAGGCAGAGGAAGGGCTTTGGCTTCTCGACCTTTCACGGCCGAGCCTGAACCGCAAGGCATTCTGGGAAATGCTAACAGGAAATAAAAAAAAGCAACAACGTCTAGCTGACCACGAGGAGTGAAACGAAATGGGAATATGAGTACGGCAGCACAAGAGGAAATTGTAAATAAAAAGTGAAGTTGCTTGAGTTATTTTTTTTATATGCTGAAGTTGGTTTGATTATTCCATAAATGACTGAAGAGGGTAAAAGGTTTGTTTTGTCACAGATGTTCAGACGCAAGTTTATTCCGATGTTTACAATATTCTGTAAGACATGTTTGTTTCTGCTTGCTTAATTTGACTGTTATTTATTTGCATATATCGTTACCAATATGGCTTCAAAGCCTGAGTTGTACACTACTAATTTCTTAATTACAATACTTTGCACATTTTGTTAGATTAAGCATTTATTTAATGTCAATATTTTGCACATCGACCAGTATTTTAATTTATAATGCTGACCTTGTTTGAAAGGTTAAAGGTTAAATTTAAAATAAAAGTATTTAATTTCAGCCTTTTTTCTCCTGGTCTTTATTTAAAATAGTTGTTTTTTTTTATATCAATAATTATCAATATCGACTGGTATGAAACAGTTATATCGTGATACATTTTTTAGTCGTACATACTTGACATATTACGGTTGTCTCGATATATGGAGTATATTACATATATCGCCCAGCCCTAATTCTTACTCATAAATGTAAATAAAAGTCCACTTGCAATGGAGCCAATGGGAGGTCCTCTCTAAAATGAATGAGCTTTTTTTCAAAATTTTTCAACCGATTCAAACAATTCAACATATTCCACTAATTCTGGAAATTGAAATTACAACATTTTTCAACCCACCTTAACCGTTCCACCGTCAAATCAATCCTTTTAATCAGGACAGAAAACAAAGCTGTTTTTGAATTGGAAAAATTTCCAGTGTTCCCGAAATTAAAGGAATTCCATAAAACCATTCCTCAATTAAAAATGTTACGACTTCAACATTTCTAAACCGATTTTAAAAATTCCAACACCAACCATTTCAACTCATTCAGAACATTCACATTTTTTAGCATTTCCCCCAAAATTCCCGCTTTCCCCGAAATTCTCCAAAATTTCCATGAAATTCCCATTGAAAGGAATAAAATGAAAGTTCCACAACTCCCACATTTTTCATCTGATTCAAACCGTTCCAACTTCAAAATATTCAGTGTGTTCAGGAATTGTGTGCTCCCTTTCAACACTTATTAAAAGAAATTCCTGGATTTTCTGGAATTCACGGTTTTTAGGGACATTTTCCCCATTCAAAATTAATTATCCATGTTTGAAATTTCCACAATTCCCACATGTTTCAAACCATTCTACCTTCAACACATTCAATTCATCCTGGAAATTCAAACAACCAGTTTTCCACATTCAACAACTTTACAGGAATTCCCGTTTTTTCTAACCTTATTTCCAACCTTCTTTAGTGCAATGACTCCTTTCACATTGTTCAACCCATTTCAACCGTTCCACTGTCAAAACATTCCTCTGAGTCAGGACAAAAAAGCATGTTGGTTTAAGAACTTTAAAAAATCCCGGTTTTCCCAAAGTTCAAACTCTTCAACATTCAAACTATTCTTACATTCATACTACATTCTGTCAACCTTTCAGTTCAACTTCAGCATTGGAGCATTCAAACACAATTCTTTCAGGAATTGCTTCATCTACTTAATATTATTATAATAATTAAATGTAGCTTACCACATTGAATGTGTGGACTGCATGAATGATGTCTTCTCAGTTCTCACTCTAACGCATTTTGAGTGTCTACAAACACTTTAAATTAATTCAATATTACTATTATTAATAAGGTAAACAAGTTATCTTTTGAAGGAGTAGTCAGTAATCTGATTACTTCTTCCCAGTTTAACTGTGGCGACATTATCTAAATGAAAGCAAAACAGATGTCATCTTTTTTGGCCAACATGCGTGACCCCGAATGGGACAAGCAGTAGACAATGGATGGATGGATGTTGACTATGCTCATGCTATTTTTTAGAGCAGACATGTCTCTAAAGATAAATGTGAAAATGGCAGTAGTTATTGTCCACCAGCAGGGGGAGCTCATCACTAGTACTACTGCGTGGAGGCTGGCATGTGGTACATTATTTCCTGTGTGTGTATGACTTATTCAGAGGGAGAACAGCACACTTTTACGTATGGGGTCTACCATTAAAGATAGCAGGAATGACTTTTAGGATGATTTTATATGAATAAGGAGGATTGGACGTTGGCCTGGGAAGGCATTCCCCTGAAGGTCTTCTTCATGTGTCAGCTGGAAGTACCCTGACTGCTGTGAGGGGAAACTGATGAGATTGTGAGATCATATGTTGGTGCAGGACAATGTCTCATGTGACTGAGCAAAGCTGGACTTTTCTGAAGAATGTTTGTTTTCTCCTGTCCCGCAGACCTCAATGAAGAACATCTACCTCATGAGCAGGAGGTGGAACCACAGTACCCCCACATACACAAGGAAGAAGAGGTACCACATTCCCAACACATCAAAGAGGGAGGAGGGGAGCCACATCCCACCCACATTAAAGAGGAACATGAGACGCCACAGACCCATAATGTTAAACTGACCCTTCACATTAAAGGGCAAGCGGAGGACCCACTGATCTCACACATCAAAAATGCAGAGGAGGACCCACTGACCCCTCACTTTAAGGAGCAAGAGAACCCACTGAACCCTCACATTAAAGAGGAAGAAGAGGACCAAGAGGCGCCGCACATTAAAGAGGAAGAGGAGGAAGAGGGCATCAGTCAGCCTAAATGGTTGGAGGAGTTCCCAGTGACTGGTGTCCCTGTGAAGAGTGAAGATGATGAGGTGAAAGGTGAAAGTGAGGAGAGGGGAGGGGGGGAGCCTCCAAGCAGCAGCTCAACACAACACATGACAACAGAAGCTGATGGAGACCACTGTGGAGGATCACAAGCAGACAAGCTCTTAGCTCCACTATCAGATAGTGAGGACACAACGTCACACTCTCCTGACACTGATGATGAAGACTCTAAAGATGATAAGACATGTCACACTGACAACACTCACTTCAAATGTTCTCACTGTCACAAAACCTTTCAATACCATTGTCGTCTGAAAAGACACATGAGAACACACACTGGAGAAAAACCTTTTTCTTGTTCACTCTGTAGTAAAGGTTTTACACAAAGTCACAATTTGAAAGTACACATGAGAACACACACTGGTGAAAAAACATTTTCTTGTTCAATCTGTGGTAAAAGTTTTGCACAAAGTCAGGATTTGAAAAAACACTGGAGAACACACACTGGAGAAAAACCTTTTTCTTGTTCAATCTGTGGTAAAGGTTTTGCACAAAGTCAGGATTTGAAAGTACACATGAGAACACACACTGGTGAAAAAGCTTTTTCCTGTTCAACCTGTGGTAAAGGTTTTACACAAAGTCAGAATTTGAAAGCACACAAGAGAACACACACTGGTGAAAAATCGCATTCCTGTTCAATCTGCAACAGAAGCTTTGGTGACCAACCAACCCTTGTAGCACACATGAGAACACACAGTGGTAAAACAACTTTTTCTTGTTCAATATGTGGTAAAGGTTTTACACAAAGTCAGGATTTGAAAGTACACATGAGAACACACACTGGTGAAAAACCTTTTTCTTGTTCAACCTGTGGTAAAAGTTTTACACAAAGTCAAAGTTTGAAAAGACACATGAGAACACACACTGGTGAAAAAGCTTTTTCCTGTTCAACCTGTGGTAAAGGTTTTACACAAAGTCAAGATGTGAAAGTACACATGACAACACACACTGGTGAAAAATCACATTCCTGTTCAATCTGCAACAGAAGCTTTGGTGAACGATCAAGCCTTGTAGCACACATGAGAATACACCCGGGAGAGAAAGTGTTGAGTTCCAGTGTGTGTGGTGAAAGATTGTCTTCTAAGTACCAGTGTAAGAAACACAAGTGTGCTGGTGAGAACAGCAGCAGCAAATGAAACTGCAGGATTTGAAATAAACTGTCCAGACTTTCATTTTGACTTTCTAACAACATCAGTACATATAACATCTTATTGTTTGTGTAACAATCTTTTTTAATATGCTTCTACATTTATAGATGAGATCGTTTGGAATATGGAAATATTACATATTTGTATTTCTAATTGTAATAATCCCATAGATTATCACCTTTATATGATATACAGTACATATGTACTGGTTCACATCTGAAACATCTTCTGGACCACTGCAGGAAGCATATTATTATTTACTTTTTACATAATTTGAACAGTTGTCTTTTATACAATTTTGAAATGTTAAGTTTTATTAATCATTTGTTGGGTCTCTATAATCCATTGTATTAATTATCTTTATTACTGTCTTTTGTAATATGATGATTGTGTTGTGATTGTTTTATATGTATGTCCCCAGACCTTTATGCTATATAAAAAAATAGATGAAATGGCTGAATTGTTTGTGGAAGGATGGTTTTGTTTTTACTAACATACATTTGTGGATAAAACACAAATTTCAATTATTGTGTTTTAAAACATTTTAATGTTTTTTTTTGTTGTTATTTTTTAACATCCTCCAAAACAATATCAATATCATTCAAAGTTTGGAATGTCAGGCAAAAGCCAATTCTGTACATCATCCTACAGAGATTTACTTGGCATAAATTCATAGAGCTTTTCCGTTGGCGAGGGCAGAAATTGGCGTTTTATCCGATTTTGAGTCACAAATATATCAGATTGTAATCAGGGTGCCAATGCTGGATACTTTTATGGACACTTTATGGACGATTTTAAAGTGATCAAGGCGTATTTGTTTGTCTAAAAGACATATCACCGACCGTCAGCGAGCTTGGTGTGTCTTTAGCCAGGTGGCTAGCTAGCCAGTCCCTTCCGCTAACCTCCAGCTCGCCTTGAACTTTAAAGTTTGCTATTTTCGCCACAATTTTATCCACTTAGTTAATCGCTTTTGATGTTTGTGAGTTAACAACTGTTGTTTTGTCGAAGCTTGGTATTTTAACAATTTGCACATTTGAAATGCTGTGTCTATAGGCCTCCTAGTGCTGATGCTTTTGTATCTGAAGGAGTTATGTGAGATGTTTGACAGGGAATAGAGAAATCTATTTACTGGGTGATATGAATGTTGACTAGCTGGGACAGGGGCGTACAAACACAAATAATTGACTATCCATTTTAAATGCTTGCAATTGTCATGATCTGTGGTCTAGATCATGTGTTGTTTAGTTATGTTCTGTAAGTTTTGGACTCCATTAGTTCCTGTATTTGTGCACCCTTGTTTGTTTTAGTTACCATGGCTACCTATTAGGTTCACCTGCCTCGTGTGTCCGGTACGCACCTGCTCTAATCAAGAAACTTTTATTTAAGCCTGTCTCTGCCAGTTTGTCGGCCTGGTTTCATTGTTTGCGTCACACCTTTTCCAAGTAAGTTTTTGTTCCATGCCATAGCCTATGCTAAGTCTAAGATGTACGTTTGTTAGGCACGCTTGCCTTTTTGTTGTTTGCTGTATGCTGCGGACTGTCTGTATTTTGGTAGTTGGGAGATTTATATTAAATAAATCTAATCCAACCTTCACGCCTTCGTCCGGAGCCGTCAGTCCTGCATTCCTGGGAGAACAGTCCTCGCATAAAGATGCGACCACGCCATGACAGCAATCTGTCCCATATTGTTGCCCCTCCCACGAGAATAGGTGTAGGTAGTGATGGTATTATTTTAGCTACATGCATTGATCATACTTATACAAATGTCCGTGACCAATGCTGCAAAGCAGTCTTGGTTCCTGGAAGTTTTACTGACCACAATACAATAGCAGTCACTAGAAAGACAAGGGTTCTTAAACCTAAAGCAAAAATTATTTTTACAAGGTCTTATAAGAGATTTGATGAGTGTATTATTGATGAAATATGCTGTTTAAATTGGAAGGAGGTGTGCAGTGAGGGAGACCCTGAGGCTGCACTGGATTTATTTATGTTAATTTACATGAGTGTTGTGGACAAGCATGCCCCTTTGAAAAAGTTTTCAGTCAAGACTAAGTCTGCCCCATGGATTGATAATGGACTTGGGAGTTTAATGACAGAAAGAGACATGGCTAAGAAAGCTTCAGTCAACTCATTTTAATAGCTTTGCTTCTTCCTACTCCTTTTCGGACATGATGTAATGTTAAATGATATGAAATTGTCTGATGTATTATGTTGTAAGTATGTTCCATCCATCCATTTTTCTGCTGCTTATTCCCTTTGGGGGGGCGCTGGTGCCTATCTCAGCTACAATCGGGCGGAAGGCGGTGTACACCCTGGACAAGTCGCCCTCTCATGGCAGGGCCAACACAGATAGACAGACAACTTCACACACTAGGGACCATTTAGTGTTGCCAATCAACCTATCCCCAGGTGCATGTCTTTGGAAGTGGGAGGGGCCTATCCCCAGGTGCATGTCTTTGGAGGTGGGAGGAAGCCGGAGTACCCGGAGGCAACCCACACAGTCACGGGGAGAACATGCAAACTCCACACAGAAATATCCCGAGCCCGGGATTGAACCCTCGACTACTCAGGACCTTCGTATTGTGAGGCAGACGCACTAACCCCTCTTGCGCCGTGAAGCCCGTAAGTACGTTCATATTCGAAATAAACTAAAGAAAGAAAGTATTGATCGATTGACTGAGCTTATAATGCAATTTTACCAAGGGATAAAGTAACAGCACAAAGCACACATCAGTCATATTAAATGATGCATCAAGGACAATACTGTAATGACATCAAATAGATATGTTTAATTTCGCCAGAGTACCTGGTTGGTTTCACATCTTGTTCAACCACTTACCAGAGGGAACAAGAAACTTATTTTTATCAAAAATCATCATCAAAAAAGTACAGCTTGAAGAAAGGGTAAAGTGCCATGAACCGGAGTCACACCAGGGTTACTACAGCCACAACACAGAGTACTAACCACTATACCATCACAGCTGTAATAAACCATCCAGACTGATAATGTGTTTGCTTCCCTGTTCATGTTCATAGACAGAATAGTCACATCTTGTTTGAATGCTAGTGACCAAGCCCCAACATGTTTTACTCTAACAAGAGGAAGGCGTGCTCAGGTAAGATTTGTATTGTTTCACCTTTTTCCTCACCCACTTTATTCTGATTGAATGTCCCGAGTATAACAACAGATACAACTTCCAGTTATCTATTCATAATAAAAAAGACAAATTATGCATGTTCCAGTTAGTAGATATTTATTTTAAAAGCAAAAAAACAGTCCCTAAGAAATGGTACTGAATTTTGTTTCAGTTCAATTGACAAATAACAACAAGATAGACAGGAGTTGAAACTAGAATCTTCTCATCTGTAAACTCGAATCCTCTGATCCGTAGTCAGACGCGTTATCCATTGCACCACTAGCCCTATGTGAAGCCTGATTTTACTGTAGTACAAGTTGTATATCATAAACATCTTAGGCCAAAGGAACACACAGTTTACATGAGGCTTACTACCAAAACAGGGCTTTACTGACTGCTTATGTTGGACTTTAAAATCTAGTGACCTTCTATTTGTTGCAGCCTGGGCCTTCAGCAGCTCTACCTGTTGCAGCTAACCTCCACTAAAAATTGAAGTAAAATGCTTCTGGCAAGGGCTACACGGTGGAAGAGGGGTTAGTGCGTCTGCCTCACAATACGAAGGTCCTGCAGTCCTGGGTTCAATCCCAGGCTCGGGATCTTTCTGTGTGGAGTTTGCATGTCCTCCCCGTGAATGCGTGGGTTCACTCCGGCTTCCTCCCACCTCAAAGACATGCACCTGAGGATAGGTTGATTGGCAACACTAAATTGGCCCTAGTGTGTGAATGTTGTCTGTCTATCTGTGTTGGCCATGCGATGAGATGGTGATTTGTCCAGGGTGTACCCCGCCATCCGCCCGATTGTAGCTGAGATAGGCACCAGCGCCCCCCGCGACCCCAAAAGGGAATAAGCGGTAGAAAATGGATGGATGGATAATTGCCAGCTTGTCACTGAACATGCTGACTGATTCACCTTCACCTGAGATTGCCAATATGGATGTTCTCTCAGATGTTGGACATATCAGCGTTGACAAGGTCCTGGGTAGCTCAGTTGGCAGAGCATCAGACTTTTAATTTGAGGGTCCAGGGTTCAAGTCCCTGTTCAAGTGGCTGATGTTAACCTCTTTACACTTCTTAAAATACATCCCTTTGCCCCGTGGTAGCAGTCCTTGTACCTGTATTAAATTTGAATAGTTTTTAACAGTGATTGCGTTTTCTCAATTTCATTTGAAAAACTGAAACCAAAAACCTCTCTCACATCCACTTTAGATCAGGTGGGAGAGCGTTAATGTGATCATTTGAAGGATTAAACGCAATACTTTAAAGTCAAATAGTTAGACAGTGTAACTGTATGGAAAAAGTTGTGGTTAATATTTTGCTGTAGGTGTGTTAGATGCACCTTCACATCACACTGAGCCCAGCTTTATTACTCTCACCTTCAAGTTATACAGTCCAAGACAAACCCTTAAGACAACAAATTTGTGTTTGAAACAGCCCGATGAAAGCGTCAGTTAAATACCAAACATTGGCATGAGGAAAGATACACCGTTAAACAAAATAACAGTTCTTGGAGCCTATTTATATTTATTTATTAAGTGTTTTGACAATGGAATCCAATGCCAATGATGATGTTGATTATTGGATGTTTAGATGAATTATTATCGTGTTCAGCTGCTCACACTCCTCCTGGTGAGCCACTTCTTCCTCCTATAATTAAGAAGACAGCACAGCTGGGCGCTGCCTTGGTCTGTCCGTCATGCTGAAGGAGTGATGAGTGATATAGTTTGTTTACACTAAATAAGTTATTTCCATTATATAGAAAGTCAACCACGCAGAAATTGTTTTGTTTGAGAAAATAAATGATCAACATTTTGAATCTGGAAGTATCTTATTGAAGAATTTAGTGCGTCATAAACCTCCTCCTCAAGGCAACTCTGCAATCTTTATTTTTATTTTTTTGTAACTTTTTGGAACAACAGAATAGCCGTAACAACGGTTGTCCAAAATAAAAATGATGGAAAGTTGTGTGACAACTGATGCTAGGATTCCTGGCAGCAAGCTTAAGGTTTATGGTATTTATAAATGTTGTTTTTTAAAAATAGAATCAAACTACAGGCTAGTCTTTCAGCAACTGTCATCCAACACAATTCATGATGCATGATCTCAATGCCGGTCCTAAATGAGCAATGGAGAGCTAGTCTGGCAGCTCTGTTTTGGGTAAACTGGATTTGATTTAGATCTCGTTTAGATGCATTAGAGCAGATTGCTGGGCAGGAGTCAAGATGAGACAATACAAGGGATTGTATCATTTGCTTCATAGTTGTGTTAGTTCAAAAATAGACACTTCTTCTTATGATTGAAATGCTTCTGCTCATTTTTGTTACTATTTTTTGAAGTTTTGCTTCTGAGTATGTATGTTATTTTTTATTGAACAATTAAACATACATAAACAATGTATAGACACATTAAAGGCCTACTGAAAGCCACTACTAGCCACCACACAGTCTGATAGTTTATATATCAATGATGGAATATTAACATTGCAACACATGCCAATACCGCCTTTTTAGTTTACTAATGAGCAATTTGACATTTCCCGGGAGTTTTTTCATGAAAACCTCGCGTAATGATGACGTGTACGCGTGACGTCACGGGCTGTTAAGAAATATGAGCGCTGCACACACACACACACACACACACACACACACACAGCTAGAAGTTGTCTGCTTTAATCGCATAATTACACAATATTTTGGAGATCTGTGTTGCTGAATCTTTTGCAATTTGTTCAATTAATATTGGAGAAGTCAAAGTAGAAAGATGGAGTTGGGAAGCTTTAGCCTTTAGCCACACAAACACACGGTGATTCCTTGTTTAAAATTCCCGGAGGTGAAACTTTACTATGGATCAGAGCGCTTTCAAGCGAACATGGATCCCGACCGAATGTCAACCAGCAGGTTTCGGTGAGAAAATTGTGGTAAAAAGTCGCATCTTATTGGAGATCAGCTGAGCTTGTGCCGTCCATAAAGCTGCCGTCGACTCCCCTGAGAGACTGGTGTCAAGACACCCGTGGACACACCCCTCTGACTATCAGGTAATATTAAACTCACTAAAACACTAGCAACACAATAGAAAGGTAAGGGATTTCCTAGGATTATCCTAGTAAATGTGTCTAAAAACATCTGAATCCGTCCCAATGCAATCGCCTTTTTTTTTTTTTTTTTTTTTAACTTGTTTTATTTTTTCTAGTCCGTCACTATCAATATCCTCAAATACAAATCTTTCATCCCCGCTCAAATTAATGGGGAAATTGTCTTCTTCTCGGTCCGAATAGCATTTTTTGTTGGAGGCTCCCGTTAAAAACAATGTGAGGATGTGAGGAGCCATCAACATGTGACGTCATCGTATGTGACTTCCGGTAGTGGCAAGGCTTTTCTGTTAGCACCGAAAGTTGCGAACTTTATTGTGGATGTTCTCTACTAAATCCTTTCAGCAAAAATATGGCAATATCGCGAAATGATCAAGTATGACACATAGAATGGACCTACTATCCCTGTTTGAATAAGAATATCTAATTTCAGTAGGCCTTTAAGGTACTTTCAATACAATTGGAGTCAATGTTTTTTCAATATTTTCAAACATCTCATTAAATCCAATCCTCCAATAAACAAAACCCGTTCAAATAAAAGTAAATATGAGACCATTTGAAAAAGATTAAAATAAAAAAATATATAAATAAATAAACTTACACCTGCTTATTTAAAACCACTTAAATAATTCCAATAAATATAGTAATTTAAGGGCTTTTTCTATTTTGTACAATCTTCCAAGAATGAATTAATAAATTGAAATCATGAACACAAAGTGAGAATTTGGATTTAACGTAAAAAAGAGACTTTTGTGTATTAGAGCTAATGTTTCACACTTTTAAAAAATTAAAATTAATCCATGACACGGTAAATCCACGCATGCGCAAAGACTACATCACTTCCTGGACTTACGATTTGTTTTAATGACAGAGCTCCTGCGACATCACGTTCTGTGACATCTGAATGTTTTATTCATGTTTTTTTATATAAAAATACAGGACTGTCTCAGAGAATTAGAATATTGTGATAAAGTCCTTTATTTTCTGTAATGCAACTAAAAACATGAACATGTTATACATTCTGGATTCATTGCACATCAACTGAAATATTGCAAGCCTTTTATTTTAATATTGCTGATTATGGCATACAGCTTTTTTACTTGGTCTGAGGAAATATTCAAATTTTTTGAGATACGATTTTTGAGTTTTCTTAAGCTGTATGCCATAATCAGCAATATTGAAATAATAAAAGTGAAGTGAATTATATTTATATAGCGCTTTTCTCTAGTGACTCAAAGCACTTTACATAGTGAAACCCAATATCTAAGTTACATTTACACCAGTGTGAAGGCTTGCAATATTTTAGTTGATGTGTAATGAATTCAGAATGTATGACATTTTCATGTTTAGAAAATAAAGGACTTTATCACAATATAAAAGGGAACAACAATAAAAACACGCGGAAGGGTACATTTAAATAAATCAGGCAGTAATATCGCTACAATTTGTAGCACTTTCACTCTTGTCATTGCAATGAATGTCGCAGGGGGGCGCCACTGAACCCCAACATTAAAGCTTTGTTTGATATACTTTCAATTTACTTTTAGAAACAAAACACTCTTTTATATCACGTTGTTATTCAAATAAATATTACGTAAAAGAAAAGCATGGTAACAGTGACAGCAGGCAATATCTTATATAGAGCTACCTCTTCGTCCGCTCGGCTGTGACGTCATTCCCAGCTTCCGGGGTAAACGGAAGACATCAGAAAGAGCACATCGAAGGAGAAAGACGCTAATAAGTCAGTCTTATTATTTGTTCTCCAGTTTGAAATATTTACGTCGTATAAAATACATCTTTGATTCTTTGGTTAAGGATAAAGTGGTCTGGATGCGCTAGAAGCACTGTGCCGCTTCTCGTGCTATCTTTGCTTGTTAGTTAGCTTAGCTGGCTAGTTAGCTTAGCTTGTTAGCTGCTAACAGAAGACACAGAAGTTATCAACACATCGCTAAGTAGAGATCAAGTGTGAGAGTAAAGTGTTGTGATTGTGTGAAAATGTCTACATTACAAATGTTGAGAGCGTTGGTGGATCAGCGACTAACTGCTGCCGTTGAAGAAATATTTGTAGTGTTAGAAAGAACGATAGCAGAATACGAGGCGGAACTTTCTAGAACAAAGGAGGAGAACAATCAACTACTGGACGCTGTTTTCAAGAAACATCAAGTTGTGTTACACAGAACAGGTTTGTTTACTTATTACTCTCACATCTTTACTAACACTATATTTGAATAATTACAAGAAAATGACATTTACATTTTATAATATAATCAGAATGAAGAGTGGTGGAACAAGTGAGAGCTGGGCCGGGGGCGGCCCCCATGACGGGGCCCCCTTAACTCAAATAATAAAGCTAATTCTACCATCGTTTTACAACATGCACATGCCTTTATGGGTTTACCGCCAACAATCTTTAACCAGGTTTTAAAACTTTTTCCAGCCATTTTTGCTGAAATTTGCATTTTCCTGACATGTATTTATTTTCTCACGTTCACCACAGCATCAGCCCGTTCACAGGATGTAGAAAAATTATCAATGGGGATCTGATTTTTTTTATTTATTTTGCCTGTCTTTCACAATCCTTATGTAAGACAATAATATGTTTTTATTTTGTATGCATTCTAAGTTAGAAACAAACATTAGCAAAATCTTAACTATCCTAATTCTAACAATGGAGTCAATGGGATCACCTCTATTCCGCTCACTAAGCCCCCTAAATAAGAATGAGTTGATCAATATAATATACCCAGAAGTCTTTTTCTTAAATGCTATCCCTTTAAAACATGCTGTAAAAATGCATATCCTCTAGAAATATTCATTATAATAGCCACAAACTGGAGGGTATATTTTTTAATTAGGATAACATTTAAAACATTGTTTAAAGTTTTTATGGAATTTTCCAGGGTGTAGCCCACCTTCCGCCCCCCGTGATCCCAAAAGGGACAAGAGGTAGAAAATGGATGATGGATGGAAAAAGCACATCATGGAATGATATTTATATTCTTGAGATGCATGAAAGATAAATTTGAGTTAATGAAATATGGAGAATAGATTGTATTGTGCACCCTTTGTTTAAAAAGGGTACAGTTAGGGCTGGACCATTGTGGGAAAAATAATAATCGCCATTATTTTGATTGATATTGTAATCACAATTACACAATTATTCATTCATTTGAAAACACCAGTATTTGTTTTCATTACCAAAACTCAACTTTAAATATAGTTTAAAAAACGGATATGAGTTAGTAACAAATCAACCACAAGTAAAAAAAAAATAGTTCACATAAATTTAAGTAACAATGGCAATAAAAAAAGACAGTAAAATTTTGTTTTATGTTTTAATTGTTTTTAGTTCCATTTTTTACCTTTTACACTTAATTTTTTACTACCATTTAAGTTTGTGCTTTTTTGTCAAATAAAAATGTATACAATGTTTATTAATTAAATGCAGAATCTCTCACATTTATTGGTGAAATACATCGTTGGACAAATTTGACCCGTACTTTGGGTCAATGCATGGATAAGTTCATCATGCTTGTGTGAGGTGCTTTTTTGAAACCTTTGTTAGCGCAGTCAGACCTATTATTGTGAAGGGGGAAGTGTGCTGCTGTTCTCAGCTCGAAGTGTGGAGGCCATTTGAGGCTGGTTAAAAAAAAAAAAGGAGGGAGCGACTCAAGTTGCGACTGCTGTGCTGTTTGTACATTAATCCTACATGGATGATGTCATTCACAACAACACAAGCAGATGAGATGTGTTGTGGATTATGGATTTTCCAACTTTAACTTCGTAGTTTAGTCGCTATTTCAAATGGGCGCCTCAAGGACGGGACGGTTGCATGTTTCACAGTAATAGTCGTTGTGACGTGTAGAGGACGAGGAAGTTTATTACCATTGTGGGGGAGTTTTCTGTGTCTACGTACCTTGGACACATCCGTACACCCACCGGAGTGACGCCACGCTCTCTCCGCCGTGTGTTTGAGGAGCCTGCAAAAGACTTGCACATACATGTAACAATCTTGTTCAATCAACAATACAGTTTGGTATAAACCTAAAAAAAACAAAAGACAATACAACCATAAAGGAAAAAGTTGGCTTTTGCGCCACTAGCTTAATGCTAACCTACAATGGACGACCACATTGATAGGCTAACAAAAATTAGCATTGCGATCGTTTTAAATTTGTACAAAGGTTTAACAAGTAATATTTTAGTTTAACAAAAGTGACATAAGACAACAGTCAACAGATGAATTGTTCTTCCATCCATCCATCTATTTTCCATCCGGGGGTCGCTGGAGCCTATCTCAGCTGCAATCAGGCAGGAGGTTGTCACGTTCGGAACACATTGTGATGCGTGGGGATGTCAACTCAAGATGCACGGGACCAGACAAGCAAGTTAGCAGGTAGGAGCTGGATTTAATATATAAAATAATAAAAGAACACTGATACAAAGGCAAAAGAAAGCACGTGCAACTCACCGGGAGCTAGGCTAAACGCTCGCACTGAGTAAAAAGTCCACAGAAGCGTGTGTCGAGCGCACAGAAGCTAAGGAGGAACGTAGCAAGCCAGAACAGGACAAACTTAACCAAACGTGAGTGTTGCATAAAGCAAGTGAAGAACTCAGACCCAACAAAAGCAGGTATAAATACAGAAATGGTCATCAAAGACAGGTGTGCGTCGGGCGCCAGTGCAGTTGGAACAAATGAAGTCGCTATGGTGACCAATACAAACTAGGAAGTGCACTAACTAAGAATCGGAAGAATCAAACCATAAACAAGAAACACAAAAGACTCAAATATAGACAAATGATGTGATCCGGGAATCGGATCACAACAGAGGTGGTGTACACCCTGGACAAGTCGCCACCTCATCGCAGGCATTTTTACTTACATACATATATTCACCAAACTGTGTAGAAACTAAACTTTGTACTACTAGGCCTTCATGCCCATCAAATCTTAAAACTCTGATTTAGTATGGGACATTATTGCCAGGTCTTCTTGTATCGCAAAATTGTGAAATTACATTTTTTCCACTCACAAAGACCCCAAACGTCCAGATTTTTAACCGCTGATTTGTATTTTTGATGTTCAGTTGGCCGAGCAGAGGAATTAGTTGTCACGACAGCAAACTGTGTCTTCTTACATCACACCTTCAACCATCCTCCATTGCAGCAAATACATTACATTTCCTACAGGTATTATTATCACTGAAGGACTGTAGAACAAGGCTAAACATAGCTTGAAACATGAATAAGTAAGTGCTTAGTAATTGTTCCCATTCAAAATAATTTGGCTGTTTTTCAAACTTCCACCATTTTCACTTTTTTCAAGTGATTCAAATCATTCCATCTTCTACATGTTTCACTAAACCTGGACATTCAAACTATCATTTTTCCAAGTTCAAAAAATTTTGAAGAATACCCACAATTCCCATTTTTTTCAATCCCTTTCTTCACCCTTTTTTGTGTCGACCACATTTTTCAACCCACTTCAACCGTTCCACCAGCAAATCATTCCTCTTAAAGAGGACAAAAAACAAAGTTGTTTTTTTCTCTGGAAAAATTCCTGGTTTTCCCAAAATTCCAGGAATTCTATCATACTATTTCTCAACAAAAAAAAGTTACTACTGACCGATTTGAAAAATTCCAACTCATTCAGAACATTCACATATTTTAGCATTTTCTAAAAGAATTCTGCTTTTCCCAAATTTCCAAAATTTTCATGAAATTGTCATTGAAAATAATGGTACATTTTTCAAAGTTCCCCAACTAAACAATTTTCATCCGATTCACACCGTTCCAACTTCAAACTGTTCAGCCTATTCGGTAATCGCAGGGTTTCCTTGACAAATTCCAAAAATTGCCAGAATTCCACGTTTTGCGTGACATTTTTCCCCATTCAAAATGAATTAGCCATTTTTCAAAGTGCCACCATTTCCACATTTTTCAACCAATTCAAACAATTCCACCTGCAACATATTCCACTAATTCTGGAAATTGAAAATATAAAATTTTTCAACCCACTTCAACCGTTCCACCGCCAAATCATTTCTCTTAATCAGGACAGAAAACAAATGTGTTTTTTAAATTGGAAAAATCCCGGTTTTCCCGAAATTCAAGGAATTCCATAAAACCATTTCTCAATCAAAAATGTTACGACTTCAACATTTCTCAACCGATCTGAAAAATTCTAACACCAACCATTTCAACTCATTCAGAACATTCACATTTTTTAGCATTTTTGAAAAAATTCCTGCTTCCCCCGAAATTCTCCAAAATTTATATGAAATTCTTATTGAAAGGAATAAAATAAAAGTTCCACAACTCCCACATTTTTCATCTGATTCAAAGCGTTCCAACTTCAAAATATTCAGTGTGTTCAGGAATTGTGTGCTCCCTTTCAACACTTATTAAAAGAAATTGTCTGGAATTCCCAGTTTTTAGGGACATTTTTCCCCATTTGAAAATAACTATCCATTTTTCAAATTTCCACAATTCCCACATGTTTCAAACCATTCTACCTTCAACACATTCAATTCATCCTGGAAATACAAACAACCAGTTTTCCACATTCAACAACTTTACAGGAATTCCCGTTTTTTCTAACCTTATTTCCAACCTTCTTTAGTGCAATGACTCCTTTCACATTGTTCAACCCATTTCAACCGTTCCACTGTCAAAACATTCCTCTGAGTCAGGACAAAAAAAGCATGTTTGTTTGAGAACTTAAAAAAATCCCAGTTTTCCCGAGATTCAAACTCTTCAACATTCAAACTATTCTTACATTCATACTACATTCTGTCAACTTTTCAGTTCAACTTCAGCATTGGAGCATTCAAACACAATTCTTTCAGGAATTTCTTCATCTACTTAATATTATTATAATAATTAAATGTAGCTTACCACATTGAATGTGTGGACTGCATGACTGATGTCTTCTCAGTTCTCACTCTAACGCATTTTGAGTGTCTACAAACACTTTAAATTAATTCAATATTACTATTATTAATAAGGTAAACAAGTTATCTTTTGAAGGAGTAGTCAGTAATCTGATTACTTCTTCACAGTTTAACTGTGGTGACACTATCTAAATGAAAGCAAAACAGATGTCATATTTTTTGGCCAACATGCATGACCTCGAACAGTACAAGCGGTAGAAAATGGATGGATGGATGGATGTTGACTATGCTCATGCTATTTTTAGAGCAGACATGTCTCTAAAGATGAATGTGAAAATGACAGTAATTATTGTCCACCAGCAGGGGGAGCTCATCACTAGTACTACTGCGTGGAGGCTGGCATGTGGTACATTATTTCCTGTGTGTGTATGACTTATTCAGAGGGAGAACAGCACACTTTCACGTATGGCGTCTACCATTAAGGATTGCAGGAATGACTTTTAAGATGTTTTTATATGAATAAGATGGATTGAATGTTGGCCTGAAAAGGCATTCCCCTGAAGGTCTTCTGCATGTGTCAGCTGGAAGTACCCTGACTGCTGTGAGGGGAAACTGATGAGATTGTGAGATCATATGTTGGTGCAGGACAATGTCTCATGTGACTGAGCAAAGCTGGACTTTTATCAAGAATGTTTGTTTTCTCCCGTCCCGTAGATGTCGAAGAACATCTTTTTCGTGAGCAGGAAGAGGAACCACAGTCCCCCCACATTAAAGAGGAAGTTGAGACGCCACAGACCCATAATGTTAAACTGACCCTTCACATTAAAGGGCAAGCGGAGGACCCACTGATCTTACACATCAAAAAGGAAGGGGAGGATCCACTGACTCCTCACTTTAAGGAGCAAGAGAACCCACTGAACCCTCACATTAAAGAGGAAGAGGAGGACCAAGAGGCGCCGCACATTAGAGAGGAAGAGGAGGAAGAGGGCATCAGTCAGCCTAAATGGTTGGAGGAGTTCCCAGTGACTGGTGTCCCTGTGAAGAGTGAAGATGATGAGGTGAAAGGTGAAAGTGAGGAGAGGGGAGGGGGGGAGCCTCCAAGCAGCAGCTCAACACAACACATGACAACAGAAGCTGATGGAGACCACTGTGGAGGATCACAAGCAGACAAGCTCTTAGCTCCACTATCAGATAGTGAGGACACAACGTCACACTCTCCTGACACTGATGATGAAGACTCTAAAGATGATAAGACATGTCACACTGACAACACTCACTTCACTTGTTCTCACTGTCACAAAACCTTTAAATACCATAGTTCTCTGAAATTACACATAAGATCACACACTGGAGAAAAACCTTTTTCTTGTTCACTCTGTAGTAAAGGTTTTACACAACGTCAACATGTGAAAGAACACATGAGAACACACACTGGAGAAAAACCTTTTTCTTGCTCAGAATGTGGTAAAGGTTTTGTTCTCAGTGAACATTTGAAAGTACACATGAGAACACACACCGGTGAAAAACCTTTTTCCTGTTCAATCTGTGGTAAAGATTTTACACAAAGTAATAATTTGAAAAGACACAAGAGAACACACACTGGAGAAAAACCTTTTTCCTGTTCGACCTGTGGTAAAGGTTGTACAAGCAGTACAGATGTGAAAGGACACATGAGAACACACACTGGTGAAAAACCTTTTTCTTGTTCAATCTGTGGTAAAGGTTTTACACAAAGTCAGGATGTGAAAAGACACATGAGAACACACACTGGTGAAAAAACCTTTTCATGTTCAACCTGTGGTAAAGGTTTTGCACAAAGTAATCATTTGAAAAGACACAAGAGAACACACACTGGAGAAAAACCTTTTTCCTGTTCGACCTGTGGTAAAGGTTTTACAAGAAGTACAGATGTGAAAGGACACATGAGAACACACACTGGTGAAAAACCTTTTTCTTGTTCAATCTGTGGTAAAGGTTTTACAACATGTACATATGTGAAAGTACACATGAGAACACACACTGGTGAATAATCACATTCCTGTTGAATCTGCAACAGAAGCTTTGGTGAACGATCAAGCCTTGTAGCACACATGAGAAGACACCCAGGAGAGAAAGTGTTGAGTTGCAGTGTGTGTGGTGAAAGATTGTCTTCTAAGTAGCAGTGTAAGAAACACAAGTGTGCTGGTGAGAACAGCAGCAGCAAATGAAACTGCAGGATTTGAAATAAACTGTCCAGACTTTCATTTTGACTTTCTAACAACATCAGCACATATAACATGTGTGACATTGTTGTTTGTCCAACAATCTTTTTAATATGCTTCTACATTTATAGATTGGATAGTTTGAAATATTGAAGTGTGACATATATGTATTTGTAATTATTAATCATCCTATAGATTATCACCTTTATATGACATACATATTTACTGGTTCACATCTGAAACATCTTCTGGACCACTTCAGGAAGCATATTATTATTTACTTTATACATCATTTGAACAGTTGTCTTTTATACAATTTTAAAATGTGTGACTTTATGAATCATTTGTTGGGTCTCTGTAATCCATTTTATTAATCATCTTTACTACTCTCTTTTGTAATATGATGATTGTGTTGTGATTTTTTTATACTTTAACTTAATATGTATGTACTTGTACGTTTATGCAATAAAAAGTGAGAGAAAATGGCTGAGTTGTCTGTGGAAGGATGTTTTGTTTTTACTAACATACATTTGTGGGTTAAAAAAAAATCCCCACTATTGTGTTTTAAACATACTTTACGTTTTTTTTTCTTTCTTTCTTTTTTAACATCCCCAAAACAATATCAATCAAAGTTTGGAATGTCAGGCAAAAGCCAATATTGTACATCATCTCACAGAGCTTTATTTTGCATACATTCATGAAAAAAAAAAAGTTTAATTTGTTTCCCTATCACAGAACGAACAAGTGTTGTCTTCAATTGCAAAACATCTTAAAAATTATTTAAAATGTTTTCCTTAAATTAACTCCTTGGCGTTTGGAAGAATGGAAACTTTCAAATTATGAGTTTTATTTTTTTGTTCCAGAGAATATACAATAAAGAAGAAATGGTAAAGAATTAAAAAAAAAAAAAAAAAAAAAAAAAAAAAAAAATAT